>NC_086328.1:53764104-54064104 GCF_036172605.1 Pelobates fuscus
ATTATGTGGAAAAATTGTGTGTCATTATTAGCTTCTACCCTTGCAGACAGTGCTGGGAGTACAAGGGTAAGCTTCAATGTCAAATCTCTCTATTTTCCGTAGTACATGTCTCCCTGCCATCCCAACTCTCTACTTTCTCTTTCTTTGGTCTTTTATTCCATCCCTCCATTGTCCACCCCATTTACTTGGCTCAGAGGATGAACACACTTTGAGCATATGAGAATGGTCCAATCACATGTTTACCTATGATAAGCATTTGATTGGACCATGGAGAGGAAATTAGTGATGTCGGATGAGGCGTGGAAACACAGAAAGAGAGCGTTCACCTCCAACCCTAGTTCTCAACTTTAAATGTTTTTGAGTGCACTAAACGTACATGTCCCTCATCTGCTTTTGCCTAGTTTTAAAATATGTTTCCCTTGTCTGGGCATTCATGTTTCATGTACAGCAGACCCACTAATATAACAAGTGTAATTCCCAATATTATAAAAATAGTACTTCAATGCATAATCAGTTTCAGAATCTTAAACTACATTTTAAGACAAACAATAATCTACCTACTCTTTCACGGAGTCTCTACCATAACAAGTACATAGTAAGTATGTTGAAAAATATTACCTAGGAGATTGTTGCCCTATGTTTACATCTTAAAGGGACACTATAGTCACTGTGGCGGAACGTACCGTCCTCTGACTATTGACTATCTTATAACGTTTGGGAGCTATCCCACTTGGTTTGGTTCCCGAACTGGGACCCCCCTTGCATGAAAAAATAATGTGTGCATTATATGTCCAGCTTAGGAAAAGTAATTCAAAATAAATACATTTTTGTGTCTTGATTCATAGAGTACATAATATGTATAGAATGTCAGCTTATTTTGAAAGTTACAGGTCACAAAATACAAGGACTAAAATAAAATTTAAATGTAAAACAATTTTAGAAGTTGGTATGTTTGTCTTGTAAGTTTAGTAGCCATAAAAGTTTAGTAGCCACATTTTTAAAAACTTTTTTTTTTACTGTTAATCCCTAACTAGCCTAACAGTAAATCCCTCAATTTCCCACTAACTCTCACCCACCCCAGCTAGCTAAATCAATAAATAATAAATGTAACTGCTGAAGGTTGAAAAAAAAAAAAATAATATATATATATATATATATATATATATATATATATATATATATATATATATATATATATATATATATATATATATATATATATATAAGTTAACCCTCAGGAATTAAAAAAAAAAACTAAAACTCAGATCACAGTAAAATGTAGTCCCTGATCACTATAGTCACCCCATTGATCACTGTAGTCACCCTGTAGTCAGTGATCAATTAGCAGGGAAGGGGTTATATAGTTACATAACTGAAAAAAGGACTTGAATCCATCAAGTTCAGCCTTCCTCACATATATTTTTGCTGTTGATCCAAAAGAAGGCAAAAAACAAACAAACAAAAAAAAAAAAAAACAGTCTAAAGCATTTCCAATTTTGCAACAAACTAGGGAGAAATTCCTTCTTGACCCCAACATAGCAGTCAGATATATTTTTGGATCAAGCAGCTATTACCCCACTAATTAGAAATTATATCCCTGTATGTTATGTTTTTGCAAGTGTTTATCCAATTGCAGAGTATGGACTCTCATAAAACCACCTATTCAGGCAGAGAATTCCACATCCTTATCGCTCTTACTGTAAAAATAAAAAGCCTTTTCTTTGCCTTAGATTAATTCTCCTTTCTTCCAGCCTAAATGTGTGACCTTGTGTCCTATGTATAGCCCTGTTTATGAATAGATTTCCAGATAATGGTTTGTACTGGCCCCAAATATACTTGTATAATGTTATCACATAGCCTCTGAGGCGCCGTTTTTCCAAACTAAAGAGATTGAATTTTTTTTAACCTTTCTTCGTAACTAAAATGCTCCATTCTTTTTTATAAGTTTTGTAGCTTGTCTCTGCACTTTTTCTTGTGCCATGATATCCTTCTTTAGAACAGGTTCCCAAAATTGCACAGTATATTCAAGGTGTGGTCTAACCAGCAATTTATAAAGAGGCAAAATTATATTATCATCCTGAGAATTTGTGCCCATATTTATACATGACAAAACCTTACTGCCCTTGGCAACTGCAGATTGACATTGCCTATTGCTGCCTAATTTGTTGTCTATAACAATTCCTAAATCCTTCTCGACACTCCAGGGTATCTTATATGGTGTATATTTTGCCTTAACTTGTCACTATTTTTACACCAATTTATGCCAATGTTTGTGGTGAGGGGATAAAATTGCATTTTTACATACATGTTGCATTTTTCCTGAATATTTCTTACACTTAATTTTTGCCACTGTCATAAAATCCCCCAAATTATGCTCAGCTACATCTTCTGAGTAAAACAAAATGCCCAATGTATGACCTAGACCAGGGCTGTCCAACCTGCTGCCCCCCAGATGTTGCTGAACTACAACTCCCAAGTTAGACAGACATTTTTTTTTTAACCTTTCTTCGTAACTAAAACGCTCCATTCCTTTTATCAATTTTGTAGCTCGTCTCTGCATTTTTTTTCTAGTGCCATAATATCCTTCTTTAGAACAGGTGCCCAAAATTGTACAGCATATTCAAGGTGGGGTCTTACCAGCGATTTATAAGGAGGCAAAATTATATTTTCATCCTGAGAATGTATGCCCTTATTTATACATGACAAAACCTTACTGGCATTAGCAACTGCAGATTCACATTGCATATTGCTGCCTAATTTGTTGTCTAAAACAATCCCAAATCCTTCTTGTGTGTGGTTATCCCTAATTCACTACCATTTAGGGTATAAATTGCTTGTGCATTCTTGAACCCATAACTTTGCATTTCTCTACATTAAAGGGACACTATAGTACCCTGAGGGTGCCCCCACCCTCAGGGTCCCCCTCCCGTGGCACTGAAGGGGTTAAAACCTTTCCCCCCGTCGCCGGGCTCCCTTACCTCTCCTCCCCCGCCTACGTCAGCATCCTTGTCTGACATCACCGGCGCCACATGCACGGCAGACAGGACAATCGGTAATCCTGCGCTTGCGGTGATCTGGGGTTAACGTTAGTAAATTACGGAAATTTTGATGGAAAACTTCCATCTCACATCGGGAAGGGGTTAATGAAGAAGTTTTTGCTGCGTAGATCAGTCTCACTGCTCAATTCTCTGCCATTTAGGAGTTAAATCACTTTGTTTATGCAGTCCTAGTCACACCTTACTGCGTGTGACTTATGCAGCCTTCCTAAACAATTCCTGTAAAGAGTAATATAATATTTACACTTCCTTTATTGCAAATGCTGTTTTATTCAAAATGTCTTATCTCCTGCTCTAATAGCAGGAGCCTCATGTATGTAATTAAAGGGATAATAGTGCGAGGAATACAAAGCTTGCCTGCCTTAAAAAACCCTTAATTTACTTAACTGATCCCTCTGACATACCGCGGCAAGTGTGCACTAATGCGCATGTGCGCCAAATGTATTGGACCTCCCCATAGGAAAGCATTGAATCAATACTTTATTTTTAGGAAAAATCTGATGCTGGGTGTCCTCATGAAGAGCGTGTGGATGTCCCGCGTCAAATAGCCGATTAAAGGTCTGTTTCTATCCATGGAGCCCTCCCGTGGCTGTCTGGTAGACGGCCACTAGGGGCTGACTTAATGCTGCAATATAAACATTGCAGATTCTCTGCAACTGCAATGTTTAATATTGCAGCACTAGGTGCAAAAACGACACTACACCCAGACCATTTCAATGAGCTGAAGTGGTCTGGGTGCCTACAGTGTCCCGTTAAAGTTCATTTACAAAGCAAGAGTTAGAATTTTTTAAAGTAAGTTACTTCTTATTGAAAATAAAGCATTTTGTTTTCATGTAGGCTGTGTCAATCTCAGCCAGATGTGGCTGAGATGGTGTGCCTAGGACTATATAAACCAAAACCAAAGTGATTTAACTGCTAAATGGCAGTGAATTGAGCAGTGAAACTTCAGAGGCATGCAATATACACAAAAATTGCATTAAGCTAAAGTTGTTTTGGGTTGCAATAGTGTCCCATTAATTCCCTGACTTCATTAATAGTTTCAATAGTTTCAATATTTTCTCTATGTACCTTGATCAGGACAGAAGCCCCATTTGCGATCATCATCATAGTTGCTGGAAGTGGCACACCATAACTTGCCATCACTACGTCCAGATGTTGTACACGAGTTATATTTGTTGCCAAGAAAGGTGAAAGGAAAGACACAAGGTGAGCCTTCCGAATTACCACCCACTGTAGACAAAGCTGCAATGCAAACAGAAAATGTATTGTAATTACTATATATTAACACTGGATTAAAACAAACAAGCAAGCAAAAATAAATATTCTTTAACATTTGTAGCCCACTGCGACCTCTCATTTTACAAGCTTATTTTCTCTCCCCACTTCTTACAAGTGATAGCCCATGCTTCTGCTTCCATCTCTAGAAGCAGATGTTCTTTCCTTCCTACTTAGCAATATATTATTCTTCCCCTCCTTTGCCTAGTATTAGCCCACCCCCCCCCCTTTCAGTTCTCCTCCTTCCCTTCTTAGTAGTAGGCCATTCTCTCCCTTCTATTCCCAGTAGTAGCCCATTTTATTACCAATTTGTAATGGTACTTACTTTATCAACCTCTGATGTAAGAAAGGCTGAACTGAATGAAACTTGTAACTATAAGATGCTATATTTTATCCGGATCATGACTGCCCTTTTGGGTGTGCGCAGTCTGAAATGCAAAGTGTGTAATTTCTCTCTGTAATGGCACAAGTGAGAATAACTACCATGAGAACTGAGCTTGAATTCTTATCCTTTCTCGTTATTCTCTCTTTATTATTTTTAGTTTTTGGTGTATGCACGAAATGAAGTTATCTGTTCGGTGCATAGGTTTCCACTGGTGACACAACAAAGGACACATTAATTGAGTTGTCCATTCTTAGTGTTGCCTGATTGAGTGTATAGCACAAAATACTTGAGATCGCAGGTGTATGTAACTGGTGTGTATGTCTTTAAATTGTTTGGCGGTTTGCCCTAGTTAAATGGCTGAGCCTATATGACACATTATATGTTTTTAATGTTGATTTTTAAGTCTTAGTGGAGTCCCGCACGCCTGCTCCCAGTCTTGTTTATTGCCTAAGTGCCACTCCGACCTCAAAATATAAAATACCTTGTTGGAAGTGCACTCATAGGACTTGATACTGTTGCCAAAAATGTGCCATTTATTCAAGCTTCAATCAACTTTAATCAACTTTAATTTAATGTAACTTCAACTTTTGAAGCTTGAATAAATGGCACATTTTTGCCCATTTGTGTTTCATTTTTTTCACATTAAAATTCACCAGATTGGTTATGTTGCCTTTGAGACCCTATGGTAGCCCAAGAATGAAAATTACCCCTATGACGGCATACCATTTGCAATAGTAGACAACCCAGGGTATTGCAAATGGGGTATATACAGTCTTTTTTAGTAGCAACTTAGTCACAAACACTGGCCAAAATTTGTGTTTTTTTTTTGCATTTTTCACACACAAACAAATATTAACGCTAACTTTGGCCAGTGTCTGTGACCAAATGGCTACGAAAAAAGACTGGACATACTCCATTTGCAATACCTTGGGTTGTCTACTATTGCAAATGGTATGCCATTATGCAGGGCCGGCGCGTCCATAAGGCGGCACAGGCGGCCGCCTTAGGGCGCACGGGCTCTGGGGGCGCAAAATTTCAGTGACCGGCAGGAGGGAAGCTCTCCCTCCTGCCAGCCACCATCTCGGCCCCCGGCGCGGCTGTGCTGTGCGGAGATCAGGCGCGGCGAGGGAGCTCTAATCTCACCGCTCTGCTCCCTCGCGCGCTGTCTGCTGATTACCGCGGGAGCCGAAATATGACGTCATATTCCGGCTCCCGCGGTATCAGCAGACAGCGTGCAAGGGAGCAGAGCGGTGAGATTAGAGCTCCCTCGCAGCGCCTGATCTCCGCACAGCACAGCCGCACGCCGCTCAGCAGGACCCCAGGGAAGGATGCATCATCCACACCAGCTCTCCAGGTAAGGAGGCTGGGTGGAAAATGTATATTTATTAAAATAATTAGTGAATGTATGTGATGTGTGTCTGTGAGTGTCTGTGTGTGTGTCTGTGATTGACAGTGTGTGTGTATGTGAGTGTCTGTGTGTGTGTCTGAGTGACAGTGTGTGTGTCTGTGAGTGACAGTGTGAGTGTCTGTGTGTGTGTCTGTGAGTGACAGTGTGTGTGTCTGTGAGTGACTGTGTGTGTGTCTGTGAGTGACAGTGTGTGTGTCTGTGAGTGACAGTGTGTGTGTCTGTGAGTGTCTGTGTCTGTGAGTGACAGTGTGTGTGTCTGTGAGTGTCTGTGTGTGTGTCTGTGAGTGACAGCGTGTGTGTCTGTGAGTGACAGTGTGTATATGTGAGTGACAGTGTGTGTGTATGTGAGTGTCTGTGAGTGACAGTGTGTGTGTCTGTGAGTGTATTTGTTTGTGTCTGTGAGTGTCTGTGTCTGTGAGTGACAGTGTGTGTGTCTGTGAGTGTATTTGTGTGTGTCTGTGAGTGTCTGTGTGTGTCTGTGTGTGTCTGTGAGTGTCTGTGAGTGTCTGTGAGTGTCTGTGAGTGTCTGTGAGTGTCTGTGTGTGTCTGTGAGTGACAGTGTGCGTCTATGAGTGACAGCGTGTGTGAGTGAGTGCGTCTGTGTGTGTGCATGTGAGTTTAGGAGTGTGTCTGTCAGTGTATGATGAGTGTGTTTGTCAGTGTATGAGTGTGTGTCTGTCAAATCAGTGAGAGTATGTTTGTCATTGAGTATGTGTGTGACTATCCGTGTGTCTGTCAATGAGTGTCAATGAGTCTGTGTCTGTCAGTGACGTCTGTATGTTTGTCATTGAGCGTGTGACTGTCAGTGTGTACAGAGTGTAGCGGAGCAGAGCGCAGTACAGGAGCTTCTGTTTCCTGTACCTGGCCAGACTGACAGGAGGTGCTCACAGAGAGAGCACTCCCTGTCAGTTCGGCCGGGTACAGAAAACTGAAGCTCCTTTAGGGGATCTGCTCCGCTAGGCAATGCAACAATAGAGGTAGAAGGCACACCAGGAAGGGGAGTGTAACCACTAACGGGGTGTGGGGTGCACCAAGGGACAGGGAGGGAATGGGAGAGAAACACCAAGAGACAGGGACAAGAGGGGGGAGGGGAGAAGAACACTAAGGGGCAGGGAAGGGACCACTATTGGTCGGGGAGGGGAGAGGGGCTGGTTAAGAGGCACATAGGTGAAGATGTTTTTTTGGGGGGGGGGGGGGGGAAAATGCATCTTCGCCTATGTACCTAAAAATCCAAGCACCGGCCCTGCCATTATGGGTGTAAATTTAATTCCTGGGGTACTATACAGTCTCAAAGGCAACATAACCAATCTGGTGAATTTCAATTTCAAATGTAACATGCTATATTTGACCCTGTCACTTCCCAAAACACCATAAAACCTGTACATAGGGGGTACTGTTTTACACGTGAGACTTTGCTGAACACAAATACCGTATATACTCGAGTATAAGCCGAGTTTTTCAGCACATTTTTTGTGCTGAAAAACCCCAACTCGGCTTATACTCGAGTCAATAGTCTGTATTATGGCAATTTACATTGCCATAATACAGACTGGGGCTGTGGGGGCTGCAGAGAGCTGTAACTTACCTCTCCTGCAGCTCCTGTCAGCTCCCTCCTCCTCCGCGCTGTCCGCTCAGCACCTCGGTCAGCTCCAAGTGTAAATCTCGCGAGAGCCGCGGCACTCGCGAGACTTAGAGTGTGAGCTGACAGAAGAGCTGACCGGACGGCGCGGAGGAGGAGGGAGCTGACAGGAGCAGCAGGACAGGTAAGTTACAGCTCTGACAGCCCCCCTCTCCCCCCCCACTGAACTACCAATGCCACTGGACCACCAGGGAGTAAGAGCCCCCCTCCCTGGCCAGCTAGCAAGCAGGGAGGGGGGACAAAAACAACTAATAATAATAATAATAATAATAATAATAAAAAAATAAATAATAATATTAAAAAATAAAATAATTAATAATAGAACAATCAAAATGCACACCAACACATACACAAACACACACTGCATCACACACACACTGCATCACACACACACTGCATCACACACACACTGCATCACACACACACTGCATCACACACACACTGCATCACACACACACTGCATCACACACACACTGCATCACACACACACTGCATCACACACACTCACACTTCATTCATATACACACTGCACTCACACACTGCACTCATACACACACTGCACTCATACACACACACTGCACTCATACACACACACTGCACTCATACACACACACTGCACTCATACACACACACTGCACTCATACACACACACTGCACTCATACGCACACACTGTAAATAAATATTCAATTAATATATACACACACACAATGCACTCATACACACACATTGCACTCATACGCACACACTGCATTCATACGCACACACTGCATTCATTATATACACACACTGTAAATAAATATTCAATTAATATAATTTTTTTAGGATCTAATTTTATTTAGAAATTTACCAGTAGCTGCTGCATTTCCCACCCTAGTCTTATACTTGAGTCAATAAGTTTTCCCAGTTTTTTGGGGTAAAATTAGGGGCCTCGGCTTATATTCGGGTCAGCTTATACTCGAGTATATACGGTATTTGTATTTTTATTGGAGTAAAAGCAATGTCATGTAGAACAAAAAAAAAATAATAAAAAAAAATATTATTTCTCTATTTTTTTACATATTAAATTATGTTTCATAGCTACATATTTGATATTAAATGAAAGCCCTGTTTCCCCTGAATAAAATGATATATAATGTGTTGCATAGACATGTAGCGCAAATGCCAGGTTTTGTTTACGTTTTGTTTTGTTCACAACATGTACATTTGGCTCAGTCCTTAAGGTGTTAAACACACACACACACTTTAACCTGATAACGCTGTTACAGCGTGCTATGCCGACCCAGCGTTAATGGTCTTAAATGCCTTAATGGCGGCATAGCACGCCACAGCTTTAGAGCCCTCCCACGTTTCCCCGATCCCTCCCAAACTGCAAATCACGGTGGGGGGACCCGCCTGGTAATCCAGGCAGGTCCCCTGTGGCCAATCCATAGTGATCTGCAGTTTGTGATCACAGTGACAGCCAGTCACTGTGATCACTGTTACAATGTGTCAGCCAATGATTTTAAATCACTGGCTGACACATTGTCTCTTCCCCTCTCCTCACCTCACTTTGATGTGAGAGAGAGAGGCAGAGAGATCGTTGCTGGAGGGCCCTGTAGGATAAAGAATTGTTAAAAATAAAGATAAAGTTAAAAAAAAGTGTTTTTTTAACCCTTCCAGTGCTGGTCACAGCATTTAACACTGTGATCAGCCTGTTTAGGGATTTTAGTACATTTGTACTATTTTTTTAAAAAGATTTTTGACCCTTTGTGCTGCGACTGGCAGCAACCCAAATCTCCATTAACCCTTTCCCCGCTGCCGTGATCACTGTACTGTACAGTATCGCTACTGTACAGTATTGCACCAGTGATCACTGTGATCAGAGGGCTCTCTGATCAGGCTGACTTTTTTTTTTTTTGGGGGGGGGGGTATTTTTATTAAAAAAACAAAAAAATAAATAAAAATTAACCCTTTCAGTACTGGTCACAGCAGCCTAAACTGAGATCAGTACATTTATTTTATTTTTTGTGGGTTTTTGAGGGTGGGTAGTTGGGTGTTAGGCAGGTAGGAATTTTGTAATTTTGCCAACTAATATCTGACTGCGAATCCGGGGTCACATTACAATTGGCGTAATATGTGGCAACCCACAGATCTCGCAGAAATGCACAATTTTTGGGCCCTAACTCTAATTATGGGCATTGTCAAAAAGCCGAGTATCAGGTCCTACTGGTTCAAGCACCCCATCCTGGCTACCCCTCTTTTCCCTGGGGTTATCAAGAGGGATCGTTATGAGTAGCTGCTGTGTTTCCTCCACTTCAACAATAAGACACTGAACCCCCCAAGAAACAACCCATTGTTTGACAGGCTGTATACAATTCAGCCCCTAATTGAACTCCTGTCAGACAAATTCTCCCAAAATTATGTCCCTGAAGAAAATATTTGTATAGATGAGTCCTTAATGAAGTTTAAGGGTAGATTACTTTTTAAGCAGTATATCCCTTCTAAATGGTCCCGATATGGTGTACAATTTTATAAATTGTGTGAATCCAAATCTGGATATACATGGGCATTTTGTGTTTATCAGGGGAAGGATAGCCATCTTGACCCACCAGGATGCCCTGATTCTGTGGGTACATGTGGCAAGATAGTATGGGGCATAATACTTCCCTTGTTAAATAAGGGATACAGGCTATGGGTTGACAACTATTACACAAGCATATAGGTATTTAAAACTCTATTTTGCTTTGAGACCATAGCCTGTGGCACAGTGCGAAAGAATCCTAGAGGTTTCCCCCAAAACCCTGGCAAGAGATAGACGCAGTAGAGGCTCCCTTTCAGCGCTCCGCCAGGATGAGTTGCTTGCCCTTCCCTTTACCGATAGGAAAGATGTGTACATGTTGTCTACAATGCACAACGAAACTTCCGTGCCAGTGTCTGTGAGAGGTGGAACTGAGCAGCTGGAGAAGCCGAAGTGCATTGTAGACAGTGCATACAGCCCTATCTGGTGAACCGGAAGAGTAGGACCTGGTACAAGAAAATTGCAATTTGCATAACCCAGGTTGCAATTTCCAATGCCTATGTGCTTTATAAAAAGGAAGCCATAGGTAGACCATGCCCATTTCTAGAGTTTATGGTCCAAATTTTGTCTCAAATTATATTTGCCCAGACCCCAAATCCTAACCCTCCTTTGGAATCAGATGTCCAACGACTTTTCAGCAAACATTTCCCTTCCCGAATCCCCCCCCCCCCCCACACCCTGTAAAAGGTCACCCCAACGAAAATGCTGTGTTTGCTGGAAAAGAGGAGTCCGAAAAGACTCCAGTTATTATTGCCCCTCCTGTCCATCCCTACCTGCCTTCTGCATAACAGACTTTTTCAAAGTCTACCATACAGAGCTGAGCTACTAAATCACTCTGTATGGTACTTTGGCAGTTTGCTGGATTTCCCTGGATTTCTGACCTCGGCTTGTCCTGACTACGCTTTGTTAGCTGCCTGCACCGACCCATTGGCTTGTTTTCCCGACTACTCTGACTTCTGGATTCCCCTGACCTTGGCCTGTCCCTGTTTATGCTAGCCATTCTAAAGTGGCTACACCAAACAACTCAAAATACTACATTTGTAGTACTTGAAATGTGCCTTCACAAAAAAAAGCAAAAAACTAATTGCAGGGTTAATGCTACAGTATCTGAGTCAAAGATTTATCTGCCTCTCTCTGCCTTCAGATCAAAGTGTATGTGGGGGCACTGTACTATTCCTGCGATATACTAAAAACCTGGGAACATTGTACATGTAGGTATCGTTATATTCAGAAGACAGTGTTAAATCAAAATACTGAGGTTTTAGTGCATTAACTAATACCAGGATTATGACATTTCTAATGAAAATGCAATTTATGTGATTAAAAAGACAAAGATAAAAGTAGAAATTGCTACATGGGCCCATCATTTCTGTTAAAATGGCTAGACCAAACATCTCAAGTACTGCTATTTGTTGTACTCTAGGTTGTCTACTTTTGAAAATAGTATGTCATAACGGTGGAAATGGTATTACCCAGGCTGCCATGCTCTCTGAATAGCCACATAGGCCCAGAAAATAACTTTGTCAAACTTACAAGTTAAAAGGGCATCTAATATATTTTGCCCTGTACTTATCGGAAAAAAATCTGAAATAATGATACATGGGGGTACCGTTATATTCAGAAGACAGTGTTAACTCAAAATACTGAGGTTTTAGAGCACTAACTAACACCAAGATTATGCCATTTCTAGTGAAAATGCAATTTATGTGATTAAAAAGACAAAAAATAGGGGGGGGGGGGGGCGGGGCCTGACCACCAAGCTGGACGGACGTGGAGCATCTCGGCTCCCCGACGAAACCTGAATAAACAGCCCAAAATTACCCTATTTCACCTGACTAATAACCAGCTAAGGCAAGAAGGTAAAGGGGACCCAAGCAACAACCCTCGGGGTAGCCGTCGGTTCCCGTCCTACCTGCGATGCCGATCAACTGGTGGATGGGATTGCGGCCTGCTGTGAGGCTCTGGCGGGAGAAACGGACGATGTCCTGCGCTTAGTCCAGCAGGACCTCCCTCAAGCCTACCGAGGGCCCTGCTCTCCCCCTCCCTGTGGGCCGGGGGGGTTATCCGGATATGCGGTGACCTTTTAAGCCGCTTGAACAGTGGTAAGAGAAACCCGAGACCGTATGGCAAAACTCAAGATGGCCGGGGCGCCTACCATAAGCCAGAGAAAAGAGGTGGTAGCGGCGGAGCAACGGCTGGGCACAGTCTGGGAACTGGTGCTGAATAGAACATCTGCAAACAAACGGCGGACTCCCCCCGCACAACGGATAACTGCAAAGGGCACATACTTACCAATGAGGCTCGGCTCAGTACTAAGAGCATACTCCTATCACCCGAGGTATCATCTCCCACTGTTACCGGCGGGCCTGTGGGGACCCTAGCAGGACTCTGACCCTAAACATGGGGAAGCAGCGGACATGGGGCACAAACTCTACTCCCTACCTGAGGCAGGCTCCGGCAGACACACAGGAACAGACACACTCCTGACCTACAAGTACCCAAGCTAATAAGATTTTAGCGTGAACCACAAGGGACTTACTCATAGCCATAACGCCGGCTGATCCAACACTGCTGCAGGAACAACCAAGAGGCTGCTAAACATAAACATAGGACTATACATCCTCTATTTTACATCATACTGTCACCATTACTCACCACCTCCGCAGCGCCGCACAGAAAGCACTTAAAATGTCTGAGCACACATGTTTACCCACCCGGCAAGCCCAGCGCTCCACTGTCCTCCTGGTGGTTAACCATTCATCAGTGTATAGAAATCTGTACCTGCTGTTATGCATAGCCTGTAATTCAATAACTATATAACAATCATACAACTAAGCATGCATAGATTAACAGTTTTACCTGCTCATACCTAGCCAGTTATATCTTATACAATTTCAGAATAATCTTAAATGTACACTCTCTGCACAAGCCATGCTTTCCTCTTTTTTGTCTCTTCTCTATTTCTCCGTGAAACTAAACTACTGTACTAGAGATCATATTAATATCATAAAAATGTGCCTGTATATCAAATGCCATGACATGTAATACCAATGTTCACCTATTCTACCGGACGTCGCTGTTGTGGCGGACACCGGCAATTTGTTCATTTCGTGCACACCCAAAATAAAGAATTTTAAAAAAAGACAAAAATAAAAGTAGAAATTGCTACATGGGCCCATCATTTCTGTTAAAAATGGCTATGTTACGGTTACCCTTAGTCTTGCTGAGAGTTGGACCGCTTAGTAGTCTGGATTCCTATTACTGAAGAGGAGGGGAAGCTGCTGTCCAAAGTATTCCTGTAAGTGTAGAATAATCCCACTAGCTATAGCACAGCTAGGATACCTTTTTGCCCACAAAACGAGTCGAGGCTGCGATTTGAGGGTCAAACAAGAACTGAGGACTGGAATACCCAGCCTGCTTTTTATTAGGATTTAGTACAGACAGAACACACCCAGGGGAGGCATAAAATCACCAATCCAGTACAAGGTACAACCCACACATCCCCTCCCCTCAGATAACCGATTAACATAATTAAACGTACATTATTTTACCCAGATTCTGGATGTACCCCAAAAACAGGGGGTACAGCTTTAAGTCTGATATCCCCGGATAGTCCTTGTTCAGGGGACCAACATATTTAAAAATCAGGCAATTCGAATGAATGGTTCGGGAGATACCGGGTTCCAAAGTTTTGACCGACCGCACAGACCAACTAGCCGAAAATAGTTCCATGAGTTTTGGCCTTGCGGTCGGTCTCCGTTCGCACGGTGAAAGGGCACGAAAATCCTGCCATCCATCCGAATCTTTATGGTCGCCAGATTCCCCATAGTCCATGTGGCGAAACCAACTTCGCCACTGTGGGCTGGAGAAGCATGGCTGCTAGCCTCCTGCCCGCTGACTATGGCCCCTGGACATATTGCACTTTAAAGACTATATTTGGGCATGTACTAATTTATATTGCTGCTACTGGCCCTTTAAAATCAGCGATGGACATTTTGGGACTAATGTCCCTTTAAGACTGTGAAGCATATCCTATTGTACTGCCTGTATATTGTATATGTATTTATGTATGCAGTTAACCTGGGTTATATATATATGCAGCCTTCATCTGATTGTTCGGTAGAATCCCTCCATTCCTTGTATTGAGGAAACTACCGAACAACCAGACCACCCAGGACTAAGTGTGCCTCCAATTACCGTTTGCAACAATGCTGCAAACGGGTAATTGGCAATCAGTGCAGTGTGGTCTTTGTCCTCTGGGTGGCCGCCATTCAGGAAACCAACACGTGGCGGCGGCCATCTTTAACTACCGAACAGCGGTGTTTTGCCGTTGAGTGTCTGGAACTGAAATCGGACACTCGACTAGGCAAACACCGCTGAGACCTCCAGACTTCCAGGATTTCGTGGGGAAACTACCGAACGGCCCGCCGTTCGGTAGAAAGAAACGTACGAACTAGGGGATTCATACGAACTCCCCTTAGTCCCTATAACACCAGTAATTCGTATGTTTCATTCACCTGTTTGTGACCGACCGCAGGGCCAAAATGCATGGAACTGTTTTCGGATACTTTACCCATGCGGTCGGTCAATACTTTAAAGTCCCATAACTCCTGAACCATTTATCCGAATGGGCTGATTCTTGCATATGTTGTCCCCCTGAATAAGGGCTATCAGGGGATACCTGTTTTGGAGGTGTAGCATATGTATTTGGGGTACATCCAGGAATTGGGGAAAAAGGTGTACAGTATAATTGTGTTAAGTGTTAATCTAAGGGGAGGAAATGTGTGGGAGGTACATCCATGTGATTGGTTAATTTCATCCTCCCCCTGGGAGTGTCCTGTATGTACTTGTTGGTAATAAAAGCCAGACTGGGTGTCCCAGTCTTGAGTTCTTGCTTAACCCTCAAAGCGATGTGTCGTCTCGGTCTTTGGGGGAATGGGATTGTATGCTGACTGCCAAGAGTGTAAGCCGATGTCTGCTTTTCTTGTTCAGCTGTTCCAGTTCGGAGTGTTATTTCGTATCCAGATCGGGAGTTTGGTGTTCTGCAGTAGCTGTGCCTGTCTCTAGAAAAGGGGATTATCGCCTAAACAGATTTTATTCCCTTTTATGCTGAAACGGTCCGTTACAGTCCATTAAGTCTTTCTACCGAACGGGGGGACGTTCGGTAGTTTCTGTACGAATCCCTGGAGGTCTGGAGGACTTAGCGGTGTTCGCCTGTTCGCGTATCCGTTTTTAGTTCCATGCGGTTACAGGCAAACACTGCTGTTCGTGTGCAAGATGGCCGCGAACACGTGTAAAAGTCCCGAAATGGCGGCCACCTATTCCGAGCACAAAGAATTCGTATGAAATCATCCGAATGGCTACATAGACAAAAATGGTACTTAGAGATGCACAATAAACGAAGGCTTCTGTAACAGGCAAGACCAAACATTTCAAGGTCTACCATTTGTTGTACTCTGGGTTGCCTACTTTTGAAAATGGTATGCCATAACGGTGGAAATGTTATTACCCAGGCTGCCATGCTCTCTAAATAGCCATATAGGCCCAGCAAATCACTTTGTCAAATTTCCAACTTTGAAATGGACATCTAATATATTTGTCCCTGTGACTTCCCCCAAAAAAACAAAAAAATCTGGTACATGGGGGTACTGATATATTCGGGAGACAATGTTCAAAAAAAAATTGAGAGGCTTTGTTGCAATAACTCGCATCAGGAATAGGAAATGTCCTGTGAAAAGTGAGTTCATGTGTGGAAAAAAAGCACCAATAAAACTATCACCGCTATGTGGGCCCTCCATTTCTGATAAAGTGGTTAGACCAAACATCATGAAATGCACCATTTGAAATACTCTGGGTTGCCTACTTTTGAAAATGGTATGTCATAATAGTGGAAATGTTATTACCCAGGCTGTCATCCTCTCTCAAAGGAAAGATAGGCCCAGAAAATTGCTTTGCCAATTTTCAATGTGTAAAACCAAAAATGGACAAGCGTATATTTGACCCTGTAACTTTCCAAAACCCCATAAAACCTATACATGGGGGGTACTCATGAGATATCACTGAACAGAACTAGGAGTGTTTCAGGGCAGTAAACTATATACTGACATACTGACATTAATATTATCAGGAAAAGTGCAGTGTTTATGTGAAAAATGCACTAAAAAAAAAAAAAGAACCAACTTTGGCTAGCATTTGTGCCCAAGTGGCTACTACAAAAGACTGGCCATACCCAATTTTGAATACCCTGGGATGTCTACTTTTTTCAAATGGTATGCCATTAAGGAGTAATTGTCTTTCTATATTTATATATATATATATATATATATATATATATTTCTATATATCTATGTTATCTATCTATCTATCTATCTATTTCTTGTTATCTATCTATCTATCTTTATCTATACCTATCTATCTATATCTATCTAGTTCTTTCTATATATCGATCTATTTCTATCTATCTATCTATCTATCTATCTATCTATCTATCTATGTCTATTTATATCTATCTATGTCTATTTATATCTATTTTTTTCTATCTATTTCTTTCTATCTATTTCTTTCTATCTATCTATATCTATCTATCTATTTCTATCTATATCTATATATTTACATCTATCTATTTCTTTCTATCTATTTATTTATTTAACTTTTTTTTTATTGTTTTTGTATGTTTAACAGGCAAAAGTAATGCTTACAATGTTTTGAATGAATAACATAATGGTACAGATACATGAGGTAATCGTAAAGGTACAGTAGATAGATAAATACCTTATTATACAATGGAATAGCAAGGTACATTGTCCAACAAGTTTCTTGGTTTTAACAAATTTGCCTTGATAACTTGAGATAAGACTATGATAAGAGAAGATTAAACACTAATATAGTATACGGTAACTGTATCGAATTGACCTGGTGGACCATGAATACTGAACTCTCGTGGTGACCCCTCACAATCTTTCATAAGGAAAGAATGGTTAATATGACTGTAGGTTAGGATGGGAAGAGAGTACTGTACAGGGCTTTTACAGGTATATAAGGGTCGTTGTCGTCGTGTGTATTACTTTCGTGCCTGATTTTTAGCTATCCTGTTGTTCATGCTTTGGGTCAATATTGTTGTGGACTTCATCTAGGAGGTCGAGTGTTAGATTTTAGTGACTTTCTAGTGGTTATTGTGTGTGATTTGTAGTGAGAAACTCTATCCAGGGTTTCCAAATTTCATAACATGACAGGAGGCTTCCTATTTTGCATTAACTCTCTTTACTAAACTCCACAGCAGTAAAGAAAAAACGTAAAGTAACAAGTAAATCACTGAGCAGCACAGTATATAAGGGTCATACAGTCTGCATAACTTCCTCTTTCTTTACTGCTCCATCGCAGACAGGTCAGAATATTTGCTCAGTGGGCTGTGGGACTAGGGGCTCTCTGTGGCCTTTCGGCCCTCTTCTCTGCCCCTTTACACCTTCTGGGACCCTTCCCTGGCTTTACCCCGGTCCCCCAGGTCTCCCCACCGCCCCCCCCCCCCCCTACCTGGAGTACCCTCCTGGGCTCCCTCCTTGCGGCCGGTTCCATTCGCGACCGGTTCCGCGCCGGCCCGCTTCCGCCTGCGGCCGGCCTAATAAATTTAGTCCCCGGCTTTGCGGCCTACCTCACGGCCGCCATTTTGGGCCGCGAATCTCGCGAGATTTTCGCGGCCATCTTAATTTTGCCTCGTGCATCTCACCAGTGACTCAGTGTGCCTGTGCTAACCTGCTGTTGCCCCTGCACCCCCCTTTTGTGTTTGACACCCTTGGGACTGAAGGATTACCTGCACAAGCACCATTATCTGCCATCCACTTGCTACAGCCTCTGTCTCATCATCTTCTATCAAGATATACTGTGGCTGGGTCAGTCAGGTCAGTGCTGCTGCCTGTTTATTATTACTGTGACCTGCACTTAAGGGTTCCAACCCTGTGCAACCGGGGTGAGCCCCCATTACTAATACGCTGCTTACTGGGAGACTGCTGTTGCAGTTCTCTCTAACTGGGTGAGCCCCAGTTCATAAGGTCACTATCATACCCTGCTGGGGTTATTCTGGGCTTGTTCCCACCATCATACTAAATCTGACCCTACGCCTACTACTATTGTTATTAAGACCTGGGTGCCCGTTTATTGCTGTGCCTCCAGTGACATACTTGCCTACCCTTAACATGGAAGAATCTCAGAACCTCCCTGTGGACTTCCAGGCCATGATTAACGCAGCTGTCGCTGCCTCTGTGGAGAAGGCACTCTCCAAGACCCGAGCCGCGGCTCCTGACGTGCCCAAACGCAGACGTCCCCGCCACGAATCGGAATCTGAATTGTCCGACCACCAATCAAGGGATGACTCCCGCCCTAATAAGCGCCATGACAAAGGCGAAGATTTCACACCTAAACCGACTAAGGGTAAGGCACCTGCCAAACGCAAGCCCTCAAAGTTACACACCCCGGCCCCGCGTCAGGAATACTCTTTGGAGGAAGAGCAGGACCCTGCACAGTCCATGTCGGTCCTGGATGAGTGGCAAGCTGATGCTTCTGACTTGGACTACGACGCATGGGGCTCGGATGAGAAGTCTGTCTCCGCTTTCATGCGAGAGACCCTCCTGGGTGCTGCCCAGTCTGGAGGTATCGAGGACACTGCGGACGCAGAACCTCGTGACTCAGACACTATATTGGACCCCTCGGGTCAAGCAATGTTCGACTCCCGTAACATACGGCACCCCAGATCGGGTGATTGGTCGCCTCCAGAACACCTTGCCATGTTCATGCACCTGTGGCTCCGCAAACCCCTTGAGAAAGAGGTCCGCAGCCGACTCAGGTCTGAATGCCCACGCCCTTCCCTGCCGGATAAAGTCGCTCAGACCCCGGAAATTCGATAAGGTCATGTCGACCTTCCTGATGCGCAGTGGTAGAGACCCCCGCCGTGGGGTAGAGAAAGGCCTATGGGGCGCCCAAGATAACCTACTGGATTCCGTAGGCCCCCTGGCACGCATTATGCATCTGGCGGATGACGCATTCACAAAAGCCTACTCCTTCTCCTCCGCGGACATCAGGGAATGGGCACATGATGTTCGTGAATGGGCACAACGGTGTTTCTGTTTCATCGGAAACACCAATGTTACGCTCTCTTCGGAGAGGCGGAAAGCAGCGTTGTACCGTATTAACGGCAAACTGGCAGACCTTGGCACGAAGGAGATTGGGCCCCAGGCACAAGGAAAGCTTTTCGGTGAACCGTTCCTCAAGGAACTCAATAAACACGTAAACGTGTTCACCTCCCTCAATAAGGCGCAGTCATCAATGCGCAAAGTTTTCCGAAGCAACCCTACCAGAGGGGTTTTTGGAAGGGCTGGCCGGCAACGGGGCCGTGCCGCCAGCCGATGTTGGCCTTCAGGCCCCCGCACCCAGCCAACTCCATTTTACCCGACAAGGGACTACCGACAACAACCCTTCTCAAGAGGCTCAGATAGAGGTCGCGGACCCCGCAGACGCGGACGTTCCCGCTTTGCCGCAGGTAAGAACCCATATTCCTCCACTGTTACCATGTACCCGCACTGCGGGCCGTATTTCCCTTTCTTTCCAGAATTGGGCCGCCCTTTGCTCAGACACATGGATTCTACAAACTGTACAGGGTTATATCATAGACCTAGTGGGGACCCCCTTTCAGGTTCAGCCCCCTCGCCCCATCCACATGTCAACCTCCGACCACAACCTTGTCAACGCGGAGCTGCGCGAGCTCCGAGACAAAGGGGCTATCCAGCCGGCCCACAGCAGGGGTGGTTTCTTCAGCAACATCTTCCTGGTTCGGAAGAAGTCAGGAGACTACCGCCCTGTCATCAATCTACGCGCCCTCAACGCTTATGTGGTCTATCGCCACTTCAAGATGGAAGGCATCCACCTCCTACGAGACCTCCTCCGAAGTCACGACTGGTTCACCAGGCTCGATCTAAAGGACGCCTACCTGTCAGTCCCGGTGCACCCGGACTGTCGAGCACTCCTACGTTTCCTCTGGCCCGGACGTCCTTGGCAGTTCACTTGCCTCCCTTTCGGGCTCAGCTCAGCCCCATGGTGCTTCACCAAACTCCTAAAGCCAGTGGTGGCCCACCTAAGATCCAGGGGTGTGAGATGCATCATCTACTTAGACGACCTTCTCCTCTTCTGCTCCGACGAACACAGGCTACGCCAACACACTCGCCTGTCAGTGTCCCTCCTGGAATCCTTGGGTTTCGTGGTAAACCAACAGAAGTTGGAGCTGATCCCTGCCCAAACTATACAATTCCTCGGCTTCGAGATCGACTCGATGACTTGCACTCTGAGACTACCAGCTTCAAAGATCGCAGCCATTCGCAAGGAGATTCGCAGGGTTCTCCGACTCGACTCCATTCCACTACGCAACCTGGCCAGGATTATGGGACTCTTATCCGCCTCCATACAGGCCATATTTCCGGGTCCCCTCCACTACAGGGCCATGCAACGTCTCAAGACCAAGTACCTACGCCACAGGCCTACTTACGACCAACCCGTACCGGTGACGACGGAGGTTCGCGAGGAACTCTCATGGTGGCTGGACAGCATGCAGGCCTGGAACGGCAAGGCCATATTCAGAGACACCCCAGACTTCATATTGGAATCAGACGCCAGTCTGTGGGGTTGGGGTGCCACCAACGGAACCGTCTCCACGGGAGGAACATGGACAGCGCACGAGCTCTCCATGCACATCAACTGCCTCGAGCTCTTGGCAGGATCATTCGCGATCCGCAGCTTAGCCCGGGAAAGCACCAACTGCTGCATCCTCCTACGCATGGACAACGTGTCCGCAGTCCAGTACATCAACCGCCTGGGAGGCGCTCGCTCACGCCTGCTGTCGGATATCACGAGGGACATCTTCGACTACTGCCTTCCTCGCAACATCACTCTACAAGCGGAATACTTACCGGGAGAGATCAATCTCACAGCCGACTGGTTCTCTCGCCACTGGAGAGACGTCAGCGACTGGAAGCTAAACACGAGAATTTTCAGGGCCCTGGCAGCCCGGAGGGGTCCATTTCACCTGGATCTGTTCGCTTCTCGCAACAATCACCAGACTCCGGAATTCTTCAGCTGGCTCCCGGACCCGGAGAGCAAGGCGACGGACGCCTTTCTCCAACAATGGCCGACGACAGGAGCCTACGCCTTTCCCCCATTCTCCATGATTGCGAGAACGCTACACCAGATGCGGACGCAACGGATCAAACTAGTTGTCATAACACCCTTGTGGCAGAGCCAACCTTGGTTCCCTGACCTCCTGGCCTCCTCCTACAGGGACCCTCTTCTCCTACCATCCTTCCCGGACCTTCTCACGGATCCCAAAGGGTATCTCCACCCTCTCCTCCGGGAAGACCGGCTGCCCCTGGTGGCTTGGTCTCTTTTCGGGGTTCCTGGCGAGTCAGCGGACTGTTGCAGGCGGCTAGGGCCCTCTTATGGGACTCATGGGCCCCTGGAACTAGACGCTGTTACCTTTCAGCTTGGGCCTCCTGGTCTACTTGGTGCATGGAACGGGACTCCGATCCATTTACAGCACCTATTCCCATGATTCTTAATTTTCTCTCCTCCTTGTTCTTAGCTGGCCGCTCCTACCGTTCGATCAACGTCGTTCGTTCCGCGATTTCGGCGGCTCACACCCCCGTCGGAGATCTCCCGGTCGGCAAAGACCCTCTGGTCTGCCGTCTACTCCGCGGTATGCGGCTCCGCCGCCCCCCGGCCCCCAAATACCCTCACCTATGGGATGTGGGTCTAGTCCTTCGTTTTCTCAGGGATTGGCTTCCTAATGACCGCCTCTCCCTACGCCAACTATCCGCTAAGTTCGCTTTTCTCCTTTGCCTAGTGTCCTTTCGACGGGTTTCCGATGTTCGGGCCTTCGATGTTGACGCCTTTGAGGTGGCCCCTGAAGGGGTCACTTTCCGCATTTCTCGTCGCACTAATTCAGGATCGACTTCGGTTTTTTACCCCTTCTTCCCCGACGATCCGCAGCTCTGCGTCGTGTCCACCCTCCGTAGGTATGTCTCGGTCACCTCCTCACTCCGCCCCTCTACGTCGGGTCAACTCCTAGTCTCCTACGTACGCCCTCATGCACCAGTCTCGGTCACCACACTAGCCCGATGGATCCGCTGGATCCTTTCCCTTGCAGGTATAGACCCCGTTTTCGGCGCCCACTCCGTCCGCGGTGCGGCGGCATCATCAGCCTTCATGGCAGGGGCGTCCCTTTCGGATATTCTCCGAACAGCGGACTGGTCTCGGGAATCCACCTTCCGTACATTTTATTTTCGCACTCCCCCTTCTGCTGGGATGTCTCTTCTTCAGCGTTAAAATTGCAAAATAGGAAGCCTCCTGGCATGTTATAAAATTTAAGATTATGCTAGCTTTAGTGTACTAATAATCTTAATTTCAATAAGGACAGAAGGCGAGAATTTTCCCTCCCTTCTGTTCCCTACCCTGACTCTTCGGGGGAGTGGATCTGAAGGTGACGGATATTGGGATTTATTTAGTGATTACTTACCAACTAGACACATTCGGTATCTTTCCACCTCCATGCCTGTACGGCCATCTAGACAGACACTCTAGTCATACAACATACTTATGCAAAAGGGTAATAAGCGCTCTCTTCTCAAGGGTGAGCAGCAGTTCACCAACAAGGTGTTCCCTCTACCTTGTGATAAATGGACAGATAAAATAGAAAGGTGAACAGTGCTAGAGATCAGAAATTGTACATACGTTTAGTAGAAATACTGGCCAGCGGAGTAACTTAAAAAAAAGGAGAAACACAGATACAAATAATGGTACAGTATGTATGAACGGTATAATTCCACAAGAACAAATGGGTTATATTCACACTCACACTTTGAGGAGCTATATCAGCTCGGTGTTAAGAGCTTGGACGGAATAATCCCCGTCTATGGATTTCTTGAGGTTCCAGATCGTTGGTGAGTTTATAGGTGTAAGTATTCGTTATATGAAAAACAAGAGTAAAATACGCCACATGGTCTAGTACGTAAATATAAAATATTGTAGTAAGAGTAGATGATCCTACTTACATATACTAGAGCAACGACCTGCTCTAGTTTGGAGAATTTCAGGTGGAATAATCCCCACCTCGGGATATAGTGGACCCAGGTATAGCAGCAAAGCAGTATTAAATAGGAAGGAGGACAAAAAAAATGACTGGATAGTTTAAAAATTATATATACTTTAATACAATAAGTAAAAAGTGAATAATACACTATAAAACCAGTCCTGTATAAAAGTCCAAAATTCTTCCTCACTTGACGCGTTTTGAGAAAGCTTCGGCGAAACGCGTCAAGTGAGGAAGAATTTTGGACTTTTATACAGGACTGGTTTTATAGTGTATTATTCACTTTTTACTTATTGTATTAAAGTATATATAATTTTTAAACTATCCAGTCATTTTTTTTGTCCTCCTTCCTATTTAATACTGCTTTGCTGCTATACCTGGGTCCACTATATCCCGAGGTGGGGATTATTCCACCTGAAATTCTCCAAACTAGAGCAGGTCGTTGCTCTAGTATATGTAAGTAGGATCATCTACTCTTACTACAATATTTTATATTTACGTACTAGACCATGTGGCGTATTTTACTCTTGTTTTTCATATAACGAATACTTACACCTATAAACTCACCAACGATCTGGAACCTCAAGAAATCCATAGACGGGGATTATTCCGTCCAAGCTCTTAACACCGAGCTGATATAGCTCCTCAAAGTGTGAGTGTGAATATAACCCATTTGTTCTTGTGGAATTATATCGTTCATACATACTGTACCATTATTTGTATCTTTGTTTCTCCTTTTTTTTAAGTTACTCCGCTGGCCAGTATTTCTACTAAACGTATGTACAATTTCTGATCTCTAGCGCTGTTCACCTTTCTATTTTATCTATACAACATACTTATATCTCACACCATTTTTTACTCTATAATCAGTTTACAATCAGTCTTTGTTGAATTGACTTACTCCATTCTGTTACAACACACAGGTGTGAACAGTTCCGGTTCAGTACCTAACCGATTTTATACTCTCCTTTCAGTGTAACCCTCTTCAGGACCTCCACGGATCGCTGGTTGATTAACCTCACGACTCCGTAAGATGGGATGACGACTTCGTTTTTGGTCTTATCTCCTACCTCGTTATCAGGAGTCTACTCAAGTTCCGCTCGCCAGAGACCACTGTTACAGTTCGTTGAGTTTCTGGACGTTCGAGCATCTATCTGGACTTGGATGTCGCTTCAAGAAAGAGGAAGTTATGCAGACTGTATGACCCTTATATACTGTGCTGCTCAGTGATTTACTTGTTACTTTACGTTTTTTCTTTACTGCTGTGGAGTTTAGTAAAGAGAGTTAATGCAAAATACTCGCCTCCTGTCCTTATTAAAATTAAGATTATTAGTACACTAAAGCTAGCATAATCTTACATTTTGGTGAATTTTTCAAAATTTCTGTTTTTGGCGTGTGTTATCTCTTTCATCTGTTTTGTGTTCTCTACTCTCTGGATCCACTCCCTGATAGTGGGTGCCTTTGGTAATTTCCAGTTTTTGGGGATCAGTTGTGAGGCAGTCATAGCTAAGTGGTAGAATAAGTCACTTAGGTTTTGTGAGACCTGGTGGTTTTAGGAGGAATATATAATTGTCTGGTGCAAGAGGGAATTTGGTATGTAGTATAGATCAGCGGTTCCCAAAGTGTGGGTCGCGACCCACTGGTGGGTCGCAGGGCGATTCCCAGTGGGTCGCGCTGACCCACACATCCAGGGCCGCCAGGCAGTCAGGCAAGCAGACTGACATCAGGAGGGAGCCCGGCGGCTTGCCCTGTATGCCGCCGGGCTCTCTCCAGTCAGTCTGCCCAGCAGCTCCGGTCTGCAGCTCCGCCGGGTGCAGAGCTGCAGACTGTGTGATAGAAGTCTCGCGAGCTCCCAGAGCGTTACCATGGCAACACTCAGGGAGCTCGCGAGACTTTTATTACACTGTCTGCAGCTCTGCATCCGGCGGAGCTCAGACCGGAGAGTTACCCCACTAGACCACCAGGGAATTAAATGAAGGTAGGACACAGCCTCCAGATCCTGCCCCCTAATGTAAATATTTTTCTCCCTACCCCCCCAAACTGTAACCCCTTCACTCCCTGCCCCCCTCCCCACCCTGTAACCCCTTCACTCCCTGCCCCCTCCCCACCCTGTAACCCCTTCACTCCCTGCCCCCCTCCCCACACTGTAACCCCTTCACTCCCTGCTCCCCTCCCCACACTGTAACCCCTTCACTCCCTGCCCCCTCCCCACACTGTAACCCCTTCGCTCCCCTCCCCACACTGTAACCCCTTCACTCCATGCTCCCCTCCCCACACTGTAAACCCTTCACTCCCTGCCCCCTCCCCACACTGTAACCCCTTCGCTCCCCTCCCCACACTGTAACCCCTTCACTCCATGCTCCCCTCCCCACACTGTAAACCCTTCACTCCCTGCCCCCCTCCCCACCCTGTAACCCCTTCACTCCCTGCCCCTCCCCACACTGTAACCTTTTCACTCCCTGCTCCCCTCCCCACACTGTAACCCCTTCACTCCCTGCTCCCCTCCCCACACTGTAACCCCT
This sequence comes from Pelobates fuscus, assembly GCF_036172605.1. NCBI lineage: Eukaryota > Metazoa > Chordata > Amphibia > Anura > Pelobatidae > Pelobates > Pelobates fuscus. Next base: position 53,790,071 of record NC_086328.1, read on the forward strand.
TCACTCCCTGCCCCCCTCCCCACACTGTAACCCCTTCACTCCCTGCCCCCCTCCCCACACTGTAACCCCTTCACTCCCTGCCCCCCTCCCCACACTGTAACCCCTTCACTCCCTGCCCCCCCTCCCCACACTGTAACCCCTTCACTCCCTGCCCCCCTCCCCACACTGTAACCCCTTCACTCCCTGCCCCCCTCCCCACACTGTAACCCCTTCACTCCCTGCCCCCCTCCCCACACTGTAACCCTGCCCACCCTGTAACCCCTTCACTCCCTGCCCACCTCCCCACCCTGTAACCCCTTCACTCCCTGCCCACCTCCCCACCCTGTAACCCCTTCACTCCCTGCCCACCTCCCCACCCTGTAACCCCTTCACTCCCTGCCCCCTCCCCACACTGTAACCCCTTCACTCCCTGCCCCCTCCCCCTCCCCACCCTGTAACCCCTTCACTCCCTGCCCCCTCCCCACCCTGTAACCCCTTCACTCCCTGCCCCTCCCCACCCTGTAACCCCTTCACTCCCTGCCCCTTCCCCCTCCCCACCCTGTAACCCCATCACTCCCTGCCCCCTCCCCCTCCCCACCCTGTAACCCCTTCACTCCCTGCCCCCTCCCCATCCCCACCCTGTAACCCCTTCACCCCCTGCCCCCCTCCCCACCCTGTAACCCCTTCACTCCCTGCTCCCCTCCCCACCCTGTAACCCCTTCACTCCCTGCCCCCCTCCCCACCCTGTAACCTCTTCACCCCCTGCCCCCTCCCCACCCTGTAACCTCTTCACGCCCTGCCCCCCTCTCCACACTGTAACCCCTTCACTCCCTGCCCCCCACACTGTAACCCCTTCACTCCCTGCCCCCCTCCCCACACTGTAACCCCTTCACTCCCTGCCCCCCACACTGTAACCCCTTCACTCCCTGCCCCCCTCCCCACACTGTAACCCCTTCACTCCCTGCCCCCTCCTCACACTGTAACCCCTTCACTCCCTGCCCCCTCCCCACACTGTAACCCCTTCACTCCCTGCCCCCCTCCCCACACTGTAACCCCTTCACTCCTTGCCCCCCTGCTCTCCCTGCCCCCCCACGGTAACCCATTTTCTTCCTGCCCCCCACTGTAGCCTTCTCTCCCCCTGCCCCCCCACTGTAGCCCTCTCATCCCCTGCCCCCTCCACTGTAGCCCTCTCTCCCTCTGCCCCCACTGTAGCCCTTTCTCCCCCTGCCCCCTACACTGTAGCCCTTTCTCCCCCTGCCCCCTACACTGTAGCCCTTTCTCCCCCTGCCCCCTACACTGTAGCCCTTTCTCTCCCCTGCCCACCCACTGTAACACTTTCTCCCGCCGCCCACTGTAACCCTTTTTCACCCTGCCCCCCTACACTGTTACCTGCACACACACGGTCACCCTCACCTGTCTCTGCGTGTATGTGAATCTGAGTCTCCTTTTGTGTCAGTGTGTGTGTGTTTGTGTGTCAGTGTGTATCTGTTTACATGAGTGTATGTGTATCTGTGTGTAGGAAAATAAGTGTCATTGTGTGTGTATCGCTGTGTCAGTATGTGTATGTGTGTGTCTCTGTATGTGTGTATTTGTGTGTCTCTGTATGTGTGTATTTGTGTGTCTCTGTATGTGTATACACTGCACACATACTCCATGCAAAAAACATGCTTACATCCAAACACACATTGTGTATATGTATATTTTATATACACAATATACACACACTGCATCCACTACACACGCACTGCAATCAAACGCAAACATTACATGCAAACACACCCATGTATTAAAACACTAAAATGATATACAAACACCCATTCATTCAAACACCGACACTACACACAAAAAGCACACCTGCATTTAAAGTCCAGCACTACATTCAAACACCCCTGCGTTCAGACGCAAACATTACAAACAAGTACACCACTACATTCCAATGGCAACAGTACATACAAACACTCCCATACATGCACACACATACTTAAAGGACCACTTCAGCTTAATGAAGTGGTCTGGGTGCCAGATCCATCTAGGATTAACCCTGCCTGCTGTAAACATAGCAGTTTCAGATAAATTGCTATGTTTACAAATGGGTTAATCCAGCCTCTAGTGGCTGACTCATTGACAGCTGCTAGAGGTGCTTCAGCGCTTCTTACTGTGATTTTCACAGTGAGAAGACGCCAGCGTCCATAGGAAAGCATTGAGAATGCTTTCCTACGGACTGGCTATATGCGCGCATGACTCTTGCCGCGCATGTGCATTCAGCCGTTGACGGCTAAAGGAGGAGAGTCCCCAGCGCCGAGGGAGCCCGGCGCTGGAGAAAGGTGTGTTTTTAACCCCCTTTCTCTCCCTTCAGCCTGGCGGGAATGGGACCCTGAGGGTGGGGGCACCCTCGGGGCACTTTAGTGCCAGGAAAACGAGTTTGTTTTCCTGGCACTATAGTGGTCCTTTAATACACAAACACTGCTCACAAATATAACCCTGCAACGATGGGCAAATGGTAGATTCCCAGCAGGCATAGCATTGTTGAAGTTCTCCGACAGATGGAGATCTACCTTTTGGCCACACTTGCACTAGAGGGGGCCCCAGAAAGCATACTTGCACCAGGGCTCTCTCTACATTAGTTCCACCACTGGGATAATCAATGTGAGGGGCCTGGATGAGCAGGACACAACGTCTGATTCTGATTGAGTCTGTGAGTAAGCAGTTGTATGCCTCTAAAACTGATTGCCATGATATGCAAAGTTTCTGCCTCTAAAACTCCATGATATATCAACATTATGCATCTAAAACTGCCATGATATGCCAAATTATGCCTCTAAAACTGCCATGATATGCCAATGTTATGCATATAAAGCTGATTGCCATGGTGTGCCAATTGTATGCTTTTAAAGCTGATTGCCACGGAGTGCCAATTTAATGCATCTGACTGTTTGCCAATTGTATGCCTCTGAAGCTGATTGCCATGATGTGCCAAGTTTATGCATCTAAAAGTGATTGCCATGATATGCCAAGTTTATGCTTCTAAAGCTGATTGCCATGGTGTGCCAAGTTTATGTATTTAAAGCTGCCCTGATGTTCCAATTGTATGCCTCTAAACCTGGATGCCATAGTGTGCCATTTGTAAGCCTCTAAAACTGATTGCAGTGGTGTGCCAATTTTATGCACCTAAAGTTGCCATGATGTGCCAAGTTTATACATGTAAAACTGATTGCCATAATGTACCAATTTTATGCATCTAAAGCTGCCATAATGTTCCAATTGTATGCCTGTAAAGCTGATTGCCATGGTGTGCCAATTGTAAGCCTCTAAAGCTGATTGCCATGGTATGCCCAACTGTATGCCTCTGAAACTGATTGCCATAATGTACCAATTGTATGCATCTAAAGCTGATTGCCACGGTATGCCTATTTTATGCATCTAAAGCTGCCATAATGTTCCAATTGTATGCCTGTAAAGCTGATTGCTATAGTGTGCCAATTGTATGCCTCTTAAGCTGTTTGCTATGGTGTGGAAAGAGAAAAAATCAGCGCTAGATTGCCACACAAGAAAATAATAATAGTAAGGCTGCAATCCTTAAAGGGGAGTCCCCTATAATCCCCTAATGATAAGAAATGATGCAAAATAGAACAAAAAAAGGTTGCGCCTAAAATATACAGTAAAACATATAAGAGTGTATAATAAATAATATAAAATAATACAATTTAATATTAAATATTAAATGAAATATAAATGTATAATTGGCAATAGTCCAAAGCACTTATCATAAGTCCATAATGGTAGATGCCGTGTATAAGAACAGGGATCCTGAGGCGTAAAATAGGGTGTGTCTTCACAAAGGTGTCCTTGAAATCCAGTGAAGTAATATGTGAAGAAAAAAGCAAGAGGAACTCCAATGGCACAGTATATAGATGAATAAAATGGTAAATAAAATAAAAGTAGTCTTACTCACACTTTTCAGAGCTAGAACCTAGCGCTGATATAACGCACGTGAAGTGGAATAATCCCCACTCAAGGATATGCGGAGTAATATTGTTTGGCGAGTATCTGGCTCAGATTCAACGTCCAAGTTGGTATTATTCGACCCAGGGAGATAAAATAAAGTATATAGGGGGCGTGGCTAACCGGGAAGCCTGATGGACGCGTTTTAATTCAGCTCCTCCAGACCCGGGCACAATCCACTGCAATCGGAGAGAACCAAGTGACATGGGCAACCCCAGGAAACACAACCAGGTACAGGGGCACCAGGGGAAAACCCCCACAACAAAATCGGGCACCCTCACCCGTTATTTTAAAGATTCTCTCGATCGAGAATCTGAGGCCGCGGCCGCGACCTCCAAGATGGCGGATGCTGAGTCCGTATTAGAGTCACAGCCACAAAGCCCCCACATGTCAGAATGCTCGATAGACTTACCTAATACTAATGAGGATTTGGACATAAAAGAGATGCTAAGGAACCTCCCGTCCAAATCAGATATCCAGAATCTCCCATCTAAATCAGATATACAAAACATGATTGGGAAATTGGAGGCCACACTCCATACCAAAATGGCGGAAATGGGCTCAGAAATTCAACAAATAAACTTAAAAGTAACCGACCTAGAAGAGGAGAAGGATGTAATGCAGGCCCAAATATCCAATATTTCCTCAACTCTAGAATCACACATACATTTTATGTCAGCCACCCAGAGGCATATTGATGATTTAGATAATCGTGGGAGGAGAAACAATCTGCGCATAAGGGGGATCCCAGAAGCACTAAATGAAGATTTATCAGTGGTACTAACGGAGTTGTTCACTCTCATATTAAGAGATATTAGCGCCGACCAAATGCTTCTAGACAGGGCCCACCGCTCGCTACGCCCCAGGGGGTTATCCCAGGACTCACCCAGAGACATCATATGCAGACTGCATTATTTCACCACCAAAGATTCGTTACTGAGAGCTTTGAGAGACACCTCGCAACCTCTCCTATTCCACGGAAACCCGATACAGATTTACCCAGATCTCTCCTGGTACACCTTGCAGGCAAGACGGGCGCTTAAACCAATCACGGAATTACTACGCAACAGGAACATCAGATATCGTTGGGGTTTCCCATTTGCGTTGATAGTGAATAATAAAGGCAATATTAATCAAATCGCCTCTACTATGGATGTCCCACCATTCCTAAGAGCTCTGGACCTACCAGACACAGTTATCATGGATTGGAATTGCCCAATACCGAACCAGGAAAGCTTTCAACCATCACAAAGACAGAAATGGACTACCCCAGCGAAAACAAAGAAACCACCGAATAGGTTCATTTCACCACACTTACAGCGTGAAAGGCAACTGAATACTCAAAATCACTTGAGACCAACTCCTAACAACTAATCACATCCAACGGGACGATACTCCACTATCTATACTACACAAAACAGATGAAGATGATTGGGGCTCTCCTTCCGTTAAAATCCGACTCAACGAGATACATATAACTCGAATCTCTTTGTACCTGGCGCAGACCAAAGTGGTGATTTACTGAGTTACATGCAATTTTTGGACACCGAGACTTTCCCTCTAAATTCGTTTGGACATAATCGATATCTCAAGGAAACTACCACCCTCACGTAGGGAGATTAATAATTTGCATTCTCAGGTTGTATACTCAAAGTTCACCCAGACACTCACGATGGGCTCACACCCCCTAAGTTACATGCATCTTGTACAGAATTTTTATATATTTAGGTTTCCTTGTTTTACTGGTACTGTTCGCAGGTCCATAATAAGTCTTTATGCTAAGGAATACTCACAGCTGTACAATGCTCCAGGGACTCTGAGTTTCCTAACAAGTATTCTAATGATAGGACTTATTCCGAATCACGCATAAGAGTCTCCCTCGAGTAATTAAAGATAAGCAACCATATTACATCTGTCTATGCTACTACTGATAATAAGTATATAATATACACTTTAATTAGATACGGAATTTAGCCCTTCATTGTGGATCAAGCTCAACGACGAGCGAAGGTTGATTGTTTTAAACGTTTCAAAAAAAAAAAAAAAAAAGTAACTGGAATTATTCGCTAACACAAAATATGTTCTAAATATCTGATTATTTAAAGTTTTTTCCTCCCTGGTTTTATACATTCCACTAGGATAAGTATGGGTCATCTGACCTTCTCTCCTAAAGAATACCTAAACGAATAGGATCAATAAGTCCCGGGTCCTAGAGACACTCCCGTAGCACAAATCCCCTAATAAATTTCGGTTTGCTCTCTAATATAGAGATTGAACTACATTCCCCTTAAGGGAAAACAGATTACCCACATTGTGGGGTGTAATCTTCACCACATCTTTCATAACCTTACTTCACAACACAGAAAACTCTTTTTGAGACAGAGAGTACACAAACTAGAGAGAAATATATTTCAGATCTAATTCATTTGTATTTACACTATCGCTCACTGTATATCTGTGAAACAACTCTTTTCATTTATAGTACTAAGAGGTCAATTTAACGGCGCTGAAGTGTTATAAGTGATATTGATAGTGTTACGTATCCTATATGTAAATTTTCTGTTTGTTAATATCTCTTTTCTTCTTATTGTTATAAAATATATGCAGTAGGCTTCAGTTAGTGCCTGGCAAACAACTCCACCGACAGCATATACCATACACCTGTACTTCAGAGACTAAGACGCGCCCTTCACTGTGACTACTGAAACTGTTGCGCAGCCGGTTGCCCGGGGCAGGCTTGAAGGACTCTCTGATCCCGTATAGGAAATTCTATCTACAAGGTAACCTGCAGCACCACAGCTCCACATCTTTACACCGAAGCTCCCCTAAGAGGCTTGGGTACGGTTGGGAAACTGTTTCACCGTTCTTGCTCAACCCTCTTTTTAAATATACTAAAATTGTCCACTCTCCAAACACCACAGTAGCAACCACACCTTGGTAATGTCTACTATAATTATTGTCACGCAAAATGCTAGGGGATTAAACACCCCAGAGAAAAGGTCAATAGCTCTTACGGATTTTCATAGACGTAGGGCAAACTTTGTCTACATACAAGAAACACATTTTCGTAAGGATACTCCCCCTAGACTTCAGAATAGGGACTATCCAAGAGGCTATTTCAGCAACTACGCTGAAGCTAAGGCGAGGGGCGTGGCTATCCTAGTGAGCCGTCAGACGCAATTTACGTTCCAAGATCAGATATTAGATGATGCAGGCAGGTATATATTTGTGAAGGGTAAAGTAGGAAACACCCAAATAACACTAGCAAATATCTACCTACCAAACAAAAAACAATCCCACTCCCTCAGCAAAATATTACATAAATTATCCTCCTTCTATGAAGGGATACTAATAATGGGGGGAGACATCAATATATCCCTAGATGAAACTCTAGACACCACCTCCACGACGCAAGGCTATCTGACACAATCAAGAATACACATGAAAAATATCTTATATGAGGCTCAACTATTTGACAGCTGGAGAGCAGTCAATCCTAAGACAAAAGACTACTCTTTCTTCTCACCTCCCACAGGCACATACACTCGAATAGACACAATTTTTTTACACCATAGACACCTGCCCCTGATTACATCAGCATCCTATGGTCCGATCACGTGGTCTGACCATGCCCCACTCGCACTCAAGCTAACTATACCCTCGATCCCTAACTCTACTGTTCAATGGAAACTTAATGACCTGATACTGAATAATGAGGGAGCTGTTTCCCAAATAAAAGAAACAGCCACAAATTACTTTAGAGAAAACACCAATCCAGACACGACGCCAATCATGGTGTGGGAAGCACATAAGGCAGTACTTAGAGGAGAATTGATTAAAATAGCATCGACACTAAAACGCAAGAGGGAACAAACAATTACCAATCTCACCCAAGATATTAAAACTCTGGAAGACACACACCGGGGCACCTCTTCCCTAGAAAACTACAATTTGTTGCTCACTAAAAGGTCGGAACTCACTTCGATCCTAACCTTAAATGCAAAACGCAAACTTTCACTCACCAAGAGCTCCTATTACACACAGGGAGGCAAGGCGGGGAGACTCCTAGCTCAGGCACTCCAAACAGAAAGACAATCCAGCTTCGTCTCCGAAATTAAAACGGAGAACGGCAACCTCACCTGCCATATGCCAGACATACTCAAAGCATTCCATAAATTCTACACTAATTTATACAATTTGAAAACCTCGCAACCCACATCACAGGACATACTAGACTTCCTAACACCCAGGATTAAACATACAATACCATCCATAGACAAAGCATTTCTTGACGAACCCATATCTATTGACGAATTCTTGCAGGTGGTTAAAACTATCCCCACTAGCAAAAGCCCAGGCCCAGATGGCTTCACTGGGAAATACTATAAATTACTATCTCAAATCTTAGCGCAACCTTTCACCACTGCATTTAACGCCCATAAACTGTCATCTATCATCCCTAAGTCTGCACTAGAGGCAACTATTACCTTAATACCGAAACCGGGTAAAGATCCTACGGCATGTGGCAGTTATCGTCCTATCTCGTTGATTAATGCAGACCTCAAAATCCTTACCAAAATTATGGCTAATAGACTGAAACCCCTATTAACTAGCCTTATCCACCAAGACCAGGCCGGCTTTGTCCCATGTAGAGAAGCAAAACATAACACAACTAAAATTATTAATCTTGTACACTGGGCTCAATCGCGTAAAATTAACAGCGCCCTGCTGGCTATTGATGCGGAGAAAGCATTTGATAGAGTTAGTTGGGCGCTACTAAAACACACAATGCAACAATTAGGCTTTGGCCCGCGATGGCAAGAATGGTTAAACTCCATATATTCCGCTCCGACAGCTAGATTAAGGGTTAATGGGCAACTATCTCAGCCGGTAAACATCACTAATGGGACGAGACAAGGGTGTCCCCTTTCTCCTATTTTGTTCATCCTAATTTTGGAGCCATTCCTCCAAGGTGTCAGAGACAATAAAAATATACAGGGTTTTAGGATTGATACACAAGAATACAAAGTCACTGCTTTCGCAGATGACTTGTTATTCACAATTACTAACCCTCTATCGACTCTACCCCATTTAATGGAGGAAATGGAAACGTACGGTACGATATCCAACTTTAAAGCGAACCTAACTAAATGCGACCTCCTACCAATTCACACAACGAGAAACACAAATATGTTACTACAGTCCAAATTCAACTTCAATTGGGCCCCAAGTTCGATTAAATATCTAGGCGTGCACATCCCAAACAAATTGGAATCGATCTATGCATTAAACTTCCCCCCTCTACTAGCTAACATTACCAAAGATTTACAGTTATGGCACAAGCCGTGCTTTGGTTGGCTATGTAGAATCAATATAATTAAAATGAATGTTTTACCTCGACTGCTGTACCTCCTACAAACTCTACCTATCACAATACCACGCACTTTCTTCATCACGAGCAGATCCATAATCACGAAATTTTTGTGGGCACACTCATCACCACGGCTAGCACACTCTATCTTGACAAGAAACAAAGAAAATGGAGGAGTGATTCTTCCTGATATGGAATTATATCACCAGGCACTACATTTACAGAGGGTCTACGAATGGACCAGAAACACGCGAACCCAACAATGGGTTACCATTGAAAAAGCCCTCCACAGCCCCCCACTACATACATGTGTTTGGTCACATTCTACTCCTATATTTCCCATGAAGGGAATACACAAGCCCCACCCGACAATTGACACAACCCTCAAATTGTGGCATAAACTCAGGATAAAACTAGACCTCTCCCCAGTCCCATCCCCGCTATATCCCATTACACACAATCCCCACTTCCAACAAGGGGACTCGGGCAAATCTTTCGAACTTTACCACACCAACGAGTCACTACAACTACGTGATGTTGTTCAGAATGGCAAAATCAAGACTTTGCTCCAAATTTTACCAACCGAATTTTACCAACCGACAACCCGGTAAATCAACATTTACACTACCATCAACTGAAACACTTCATCAAGACTCACAACCTATTACCCTTGGGGGACAGGCCACTGACAAAACTAGAACAACTATGCTCCTCTCACCCGCTTTCTAGGAAACTCTTATCTACAATGTATACACTGCTTAGAGACTCTCAAGAGACCGAACTTCCAGGGTATACAGTTAAATGGTCAGATGAACTGAAAGTCAACTTCACACGTCCACAATGGCACCACATACTCAAATCAGCACATATCTCCACTATTTCCTTATCAGCACAAGAGAGCAATTATAAAAGATTAACTAGGTGGCACTATACACCGGCAAAGATCCACATGATACACACCACGTCTCCAGATCAGTGCTGGAGATGCCACCAAACAGGAGCAAATCATGCTCACATCTGGTGGCACTGCTCGCAAGTAGCAAAATTCTGGAACAGAATACATACTATAACACAAAGCATTTTTCAGACCAAATTTGCACTAGCCCCAGATCAATATATCTTTCTCATGCCTCCTCAGGGATTTTCAAAAATGCAAACTGCCCTCTTCCGCCATCTAATCATGGCCGCCACACAACTAATTCCCAAATACTGGAAACAACCCCATCCCCCCTCGCTTAGGGAGTGGATTCAGAGAGTGGAGGACACAAAACAACTGGAGGGAATAACACATGCCAGAGTAGGGAACTATACGAAATTTACCAAGGTGTGGGCTCCATGGAACACCTTCACAGGATTGGAATCACACTAAACAAATAGTTACACTAATTTCACGACAAGAGGGTGATAACTGGGGGTGGAGGGTCTCGGGTACTGTCTGCGGGCGGCTGGGGGCGCAACATAATCCAAACACGGACAACTACGAACCTAAACGATTGACATTGACAACAGTCCTCTTTACAGAGGCGACACAGGACTGAATGACATGACTATAGATTGCATATATTTTGAAAATTTGTTGTAAGATGAGTTGAGGGAACTTACCTCCGATACCTCTCAAGTACTAACAGGCATCTTATCAAACTGTACAACTGCTCCAATGTTTTACATATTACGGTACTTAATGTATTACATCAACTAATGATACTTAACTTGTAACTTTCTATAAACTAAGCTGACCAACCGTTATTTAGAGAATTCACTAAACATAATGTGCAGCATTGCTTACCTCCGAATTCTACATTCAAAATATCTCTGTATGTATTGTTTGCATTTACTAAACTCACGATTGTTATTTGTGATAATTATGAAAATAATAAAAATTACAAATAAAAAAAATAAAAAATAAAGTATATAGTGCTCTCTGTATAGTAATTAAAATGTATAAAAAGAGAATAAATATACTACTCACAGTATATAGAGCAGGCTTGTACTGCTCAATGTAGGCGCTTGGGTGGTATCATCCCCACCTAAGGATTCTTTAGGCTTCTCGTCAGGTAGATAGTATATGTATAGTCCGGTGAAAAAGAAATCAAAATGGCTATAAAATGTTTTATGCCAAAGTATTTTCTTTATTGTAAAATAATAAAATTAATATCTAAACGCGTTTCGCCGCAAGGGCTTCTTCAAGTAGATAATAGTAAAAAAGCTATTACTATATAAGCTTTACTATTATCTGCTTGAAGAAGCCCTTGCGGCGAAACGTGTTTAGATATTAATTTTATTATTTTACAATAAAGAAAATACTTTGGCATAAAACATTTTATAGCAATTTTGATTTATTTTTCACCGGACTATACATATACTATCTACCTGACGAGAAGCCTAAAGAATCCTTAGGTGGGGATGATACCACCCAAGCGCCTACATTGAGCAGTACAAGCCTGCTCTATATACTGTGAGTAGTATATTTATTCTCTTTTTATACCTTTTAATTACTATACAGAGAGCACTATATACTTTATTTTATCTCCCTGGGTCGAATAATACCAACTTGGACGTTGAATCTGAGCCAGATACTCGCCAATCAATATTACTCAGCATATCCTTGAGTGGGGATTATTCCACTTCACGTGCGTTATATCAGCGCTAGGTTCTAGCTCTGAAAAGTGTGAGTAAGACTACTTTTATTTTATTTACCATTTTATTCATCTATATACTGTGCCATTGGAGTTCCTCTTGCTTTTTTCTTCACATATTACTTCACTGGATTTCAAGGACACCTTTGTGAAGACACACCCTATTTTACGCCTCAGGATCCCTGTTCTTATACACGGCATCTACCATTATGGACTTATGATAAGTGCTTTGGACTATTGCCAATTATACATTTATATTTCATTTAATATTTAATATTAAATTGTATTATTTTATATTATTTATTATACACTCTTATATGTTTTACTGTATATTTTAGGCGCAACCTTTTTTTGTTCTATGTTTGCTATGGTGTGCCAGATTTATGTCTCTAAAAGCAATTGCCATGGTGTACATCTAAAGCGGATTGCTATGGTGTGCCAATTGTATGCCGCTAAAGCGGATTGTCATGGTATTCACTTTTTAAAATATGCATTAAAAAAAGCAAGTGGGTCTCGAAAAATTACCATTTTGAAAAGTGGGTCTCGGGCCATAAAAGTTTGGGAAGCCCTGGTATAGATTGTATGATCTTGTGGATCCTATCCCAAAATTTAGCTATTGTTGGACATTGCCACCAAATATGAGCATGATGTGCTGCCTCCTGCCCGCATCTCCAGCATATGTCAAAGGTGGTGTTATGTATTTTGTGTATTTTAGCAGGTGTGTAGTGCCAACGTGAGATACGTTTATAATTACTTTCTCGTGCCGTTAGCAAGGTAGAAGATTTATGGGTGGTATTGAGGATCAAACGCCATTGGTGAGGAGTAAATTCTTTATGGAGTTCAGTCTCCCATTTATTAGTGTAGTTTGGGAGCTTCGAGTCTTGCGTTTCCCTAAGCAGTGTGTACATGGTAGAGAGGAGTTTTTTTGAAATTGGATGAGTGGAGCATAAGTGTTCAAATTTTGTCAATTGTCTATCTCCTCTAGGTAGTAGTGTTTGAGATTTGATAAATTGGGATAATTGGAGATAGTGGAAGAATTGATTCCCTGTGTAGATTGTGCTTCACGTTAGTTGACTGATATCCTTTATTTTCCCTTCATAAGTTGACGCTCGCAACTGTAGGGGGAAGGGGTTGTGCTGATGTTCGTGTAGGAATCCCACGGATCCTCCTTGAAAGTGTGGGTTGTGAGTGAGTGGGTATAGCAGGGATGGGAATGGTGCTATGTCAGTTGATGTCTGTAGTTTGTGCCATATTTTTAGTGTAGGTGTAATTGTGGGGTGTGTGATTTGTCATCCTGATAAGTGTTGTGAGGAGTGTGGTTTTAACCAGAGGCACACATTCAAGGGAGGAATGTCTGGAAATGAGTGTTCAATAGTTACCCATTGATGAGTTGAGGCTTTCCTGGTCCATTCGTATACCCTGTGCAGGTGGATCACTGTGTGGTATAACTCCAGGTCAGGTAGGTTCAGTCCTCCCTTCTCAATTTGTTTAATTAACGTTGTGTATGCTATGCGGGGTGGAGTGTGGGCCCAAATGAATTTTGTGAGCAAGGATCTAATTGTGTTGAAGAATGTACCTGGAATCCCAACCGGAAGAGTTTGAAGGGGGTATAGTACTCGGGGGAGAAGGTTCACTTTAATTATGTTGATTCTGCAAAGCCACCCACATTGGGGTTTGTGCCAGTTTTGTAAGTCTTTGATAAGAGCTGCTAATAAAGGGGGGAAATTGAGTTGGTAGACAGACTCCAATTGCTCCCTCGTACGTTTCAAGGTGGCTGCTATCCGTATCAATTCTCCTCGGAGAACCGCTTTATGTGCTTCCCATGTCATGATAGGTGTAGTATCAGGGTGTGTATTTTTCTTAAAATAATTAGAAACCGTTTCTCGTAATTGTGTAACGAAGTCAAGATTATTCAAGATCAAATCTTGAGTTTCCATTGTGTGGTTGGGTTTGGGAAGGAAGGAATCGTTAATGTAAGTATCATTGGCACATGGTCGGACCATGTGATCGCTCCATAGAGTGCGGATCTAATCAAGTAGAGGTATCTGTGTTGGAGGAATATGGAATCTATTTGGGAGTATGTTCCCGTGGGGGTAGAGTAGAATGAATAGTCTTTTTTTTTAGTGGGGTGAGTAGTGTCACGGCAAGGGTGCATAATTTATTATTACACTATGAAATATTATCCTTTAAAGGACCACTCTAGTGCCAGGAAAGCATACTCGTTTTCCTGGCACTAGAGTGCCCTGAGGGTGCCCCCACCCTCAGGGACCCCCTCCCGCCCGGCTCTGGAAAGGGGAAAGGGGTAAAAACTTACCTTTTTCCAGCGCTGGGCGGAGAGATCTCCTCCTGCTCTCCTCCTCCGATCCTCCTCTTCTCCTCCCCGTCGGCTGAATGCGCACGCGCGGCAAGAGCTGCGCGCGCATTCAGCCGGTCACATAGGAAAGCATTCACAATGCTTTCCTATGGACGCTGGCGTGCTCTCACTGTGAAAATCACAGTGAGAAGCACGCAAGCGCCTCTAGCGGCTGTCAATGAGACAGCCACTAGAGGACATAGGGGGAAGGCTTAACCCATTCATAAACATAGCAGTTTCTCTGAAACTGCTATGTTTCTGAAAAAATGGGTTAACCCTAGAAGGACCTGGCACCCAGACCACTTCATTAAGCTGAAGTGGTCTGGGTGCCTAGAGTGGTCCTTTAATGTAATTTGTGTAGTAAATGGCACAAATTACAGCGATGGTATTGCTGAGGTCAAAAGGGGGTTACATCTTTTAAAGCTGGGACCCCCACAGAGGTCGGAGGACAGAAGGGGAAGTGTGGATGGCATAGCAATGTGAAAAGGATTTTACTAATATGGATGTGAAGTAATTAAGGCTCTGCAAGGTGTGAGGTTCTACACTTGGAAAAAGTCTGAATGTCTCTCCATCCATTTGGCATGTACCTTGTAAGTGATGAGTAAATCTCTTTGATATGTAAATGCCATTAGCTTTGTTCCAGTATCATATCCAAAGGAAGGACAAAAACATTCATATTTACCCCACAGAATAATAATACAGCCTCATTTTTATTATATTTGGAACGGGACAAGTCCAATCTCTTAATTAAGCCTAAACATGAGTTGCACAACTTAAACCGTGTGGCAGGAGTTGTGATGCCTGTCCTACTGGATCGTGGGCGGGGCGTGCAACATGTCTATGGAATGGGAAAACAATAACAAATTCATAGAGGCAATTATTATTTCTGTGGCAAGCACAGTAGAGGAGATAAAACCAACAGTTTATATTTGGCTTGTTGTTTCTGGAACAAAGGAGGTGGTCACTTAGAATCACTCTAGGTACGCCCCTGGGTGAGGTGTGATAGTCCACAGGGTATAGCTCCTGTGATCCTGAAGGGTGGTGGTGTACTTGCTTGGGGCCAAGATCTAATTTTGAGTGAGTCACCATCATCCTTCCTTGCCAGAGACCCCCTGGACAGAAGTTGTACTTTGAAAACCAAAGTGACTAATTAGGACTTCTGTTATTTTATCCTTTGTGTTTTTAAATGTTGTTGGTGTAAATAATTTGCTTATTATATATTGTTATATGCACTGTGACTATTTTTGCTCATAATAAACATTCATTTATTAAGTTCTACCTTTGTCTGGTTAAGAATCATGTTACCTGAAGAGACTAGTTAGTATTTTTGTAATTACATAGATATTGTGCTAAGTAATATTTGGTGGGTTTTTATTGTTGATTTACCTGGGGACCAAGGCACCCCATTTATAAATTGTCTTGGTGGTGGCAGCGTTAAGATAGTAATAGTTATATTATTATGTTTAAGTGTGGGTGGTGTTCAAAGGGGGATTTTGTCAATATTTCCGGTCTAGTGCAGACAAATAGTGTACTTTAACCCTTTCACCACCACAACTATGTCACGCGCACTCTTGGAGTAGGGTGCGTTCGTGACAAGTAGCTCTCCATTTATCATATAATTGGGCCTCATGTAACGTATTCCTCATTTGTGTGCGTGTTTGTATTAAATAGTTTTGAGAGAAGGGGTTGGTGTCTAATGTTCCATCTATGGAGAAGTTAAGGTCGCCCCCTAATATTAATATGCCATCTTGGAATGCTGAGAGTTTTTGTAGAATTTGTTTCAAGGTCTGAGGTTGTTTCTTGTTCGGCAAATAAATGTTGGCCAGTGTAATCTGTGTTTTACCTATTTTTGCCTTTTACAAAGATAAATCTACCAGAGTCATCTAACAGTTGGTCCTGGAACGTGAATTGTGCCTGGCGACTAATGAGTATGGCCACCTCCCTCGCTTTTGCTGCAGAGTAGTGGCTGAAATATCCCTTCGGATAGACTTTATTTCTTAGTGAGGGTGGTGAGCCTTTCTTGAAATGTGTTTCTTGGGTAAAGACAATCTGTGCACCTTGTCTGCGAAAGTTGGCAAGGGCCATAGACCTCCTTTCAGGTATAACCCCTTGCGTTTTGTGTAAGTATAGTTATAGTCGTCATGGTGAGATTTGGAGGAGATATACGGTGGGAGGGCCGCTAGTGCGAATCTTGTCTAGGTGTATGGGGCAGTCGTCTGACTTTAATAAATTGTGTCTTGATGGTGTGAGGTGTGAGGATAAAGATTAGCTATTTTGCCTCAATAGTTGTTAGAGGCCGAGAACATGGAGTTCTTAAGTGTACCTGAAATGAGTTGAGATAGTCTAGGTATCTACGCTGTATAACGGTAATGTCACTTTGGGCTATATCACTGTTATTGCTGTCTAGGTGTCAGGCCTATACACTTAAATAGTACCACAACGAACAGATGCAATTCAAAGCAGTAACAGCAATAATAAAAGTAGATCAGTACTTAGAGGGTGTTTGTAACTTACTGATAGAAAATCTCGAGTCACTCTTCCTTAATGCTGATTAGATAGTAATGAATCGAGATGGAACAAGTAGAGGAGTCAATGTTTGACTGTACCCTAAGTCTGAACTGTTCATTCGGCTGTTAGCAAACGTACCTGAATGTATCTATCGTAGGTATGAAAATTATGGGGAGGGAGAGGTGAGAAAATATATTATAATGAATGAGATGAGGAGATGTGCAGAGGGTGGGGTGGAGGGTTGGGATAAAATAGGTTGTTCAAGGGGGAGTGGGTGATTTACTTTCCCTATCAGGGAATAAAGTTCGGTCTCAGCACAGGAGAGCGAACCGAGTGTGTCTAGGGGTTGTGTGCTAAAGGCTTGCGCCCAGGACCCGGGACTTAGCAATCCTTCTTGTGTAGTTTATTGTTGGAGATTTTAGTACTTAATTTACTATATAGGGTCAAATGGGGCAGTTGGAGTGAGTATAGAATCGTGGAGCGAATGAGCTCTCACAAGTAGTAACCAATTCAATGAACAACTACGTGAAACCCTTTTTTAATTTTTTTCCTGATATATCATAAACGGCAACGTATGTGTGTATGAAGCTAGCGTAGAGTTATCAATTAACATTACGCAAGTGCGTCAGGGCTGTGCTTTATAGGTATGTTTCTCCGCTTTGTGAGATAAATTTTATAACAGTAGTTTAGTCCAACTAGTGTTCAGCAGCTCGTATCGGGGTCTCCAAATTATATGTTGTAGCATATTGATGTAACAACTAGTGTCCGCATGGAGTATAGTGTATCAAGACAATTACAAGCATACAATATCACATCAACTGTTAACATTCTGTGTTACATACAACCTGAACTCTCTCTCCAGTGAATCTTGGGTAGGAAAATTGATAGCTCAACTTCGTACCCGTTCGAGTGAGCTTGATTATTTGCTAAAACAAGGTAGTTGTTAAAGAGCATTGTTATAACAGTGTCTGTCAGTCTCATTTTAAGTTGATCGGTTCCAGTGGGGGTTGTATGATTTTCCTTTTCGGTTGCGCGATCAAATATTGTATAGCTGAAGTTGGATTTGTCTAAGAGCGGGATAGATTAATATTCTTGCTAGTAGGTCTCAGGAGCTGTGTTGCCATCATTAGGGAGAGTTGTTCTAGTTTGTTGCCGAAGAGTTTTGACGGATGACGTGACTAGAAGGATCCTCCCTTCTAGTATGCGGAGATACAATCATGTGTTCATTCTGCCGTTTTTTTAGCAGGCGTATTCCATTTTTGCCGTTGAGATCCTTGTGAGTTGTCTTGAATATTGGAGGGGAAGTCCCAATTAACAATAGGAATGTCCGGTAGATTTAGTGCTCTAGTAAATGGAGGGACATCGAGCGGAGTGGCGATAGAGTAGGTGATCCCGTTATTTGTCACAATTAGAGCAAAGGGGAAACCCCACCTATATTTTATGTTCCGAAGTCGGAGTTGTTCCGTCACAGGTTTGAGGGCTCTCCGTGCTTGCAGGGTGTACCGAGATAGATCCGGGTACACCTGTATCAGGTTGCCGTGAAACAATGCAATACAGGAAAGTGTGCAGCGCTCGTGATAAATACACACAATAATATGTTAGTGGTATATCCCAAGATATATGTATGAGGTGAGGATAAATAACTTAATGTAATAGGTGTCTATAAGCATAGCTCCTATACATAATAAACAGAAAAAGTCATAGCATAATACTGCAATGTAAAATAAATCTAATACAGCAGTCTTAATGGTCCCACTCACATGGGTTGGAGCCTGTTAATGGATAAACAGGGAGGAGTTTCCACTGAAGTCCACAAAGCTGGAGCCTGATTCTCAGAATATGAGGGAAATAGAGCAGGCAAAACACCAATTTTAGAAATATATCGAGAGTATAATTTATTAAAAAGCATATAAAATCTTACATTCCAAATTCAGTAATGCCAGCATCGAGCACAACGCGTTTCAACGTCACAATACGTCTTCCTCAGGTGCAATAATATATCCAAGCTCAACATACATTTAAATAAGCAATTTGGCGCAGGAAACGGGTACATGGAACATGCCCATCAACCAATCACATAAGTCCGTTTACTCTGTAACTCCGGGCTCTGACGTTGTAATTATCACTTCCGCGTTTTTTGCGTTCCACCGCTGGTACTTCCGGGTTTGTATGCGTTCCACTTACGGCATTCATGCGTTCCAACTGTTATCAAGTTTTTACTCGTTATCATAAGAATTAGTTGTCGGCAAAATTCCAAGCATAATTTCAACATACAGAAGATAAAGATAGCTTGAGGCAAAAGGGAAGAAGGGGGGAAAAGCATATGAAAAATAATCAATATAAAATACCCCATTCAAGGGGGGCGTGGCCGGACGCTGAGCTGAATGGACGTGCACTAATTCAGCTCCCTGAGTCCGAGATTCAATCCGAAGCAATCGGAGGTCTGAGATTGAAATGGGTAACCCCCAAAAGCATAATTCTTCCCTAGGAGCTGCACACAAGACACCAGGATCAAAATCGGGACCGCTTACCTGTTATTTCCGCGAATCCGCGGACCGCGAGGATGAGACCGCAGGCACCCGCGAGTCCGGTCTCCTCTGTGGGTTCCTGCAATATCCACACTCACATACAAGACCAGGAAGTAAGAGAACTGCTGAAGAATCTGCCATCCAAAACAGATATGGCTAATATGATTGGAAAACTTGAAGCAAAAGTGGATGCAGTGGGAGCAGACATGCAAAAAGTAAGTCTTAAAGTCACAGACCTAGAGGAGGAGAGAGATGTAATGCAAGCCCAGATTACTAATAATTCCACTACCCTGGAAGCTCATACCCAAATACTATCTACCTTTCAAAGACAGCTAGATGATTTAGATAATAGAAGCCGCAGGAACAATTTAAGAATAAGGGGCCTCCCGGAATTACAGGGAGAAGATATTACAGCCACCCTGTCAAAACTATTTAATCTTGTACTAGGGGACCCTACTGATACCCCCATTTTAATGGATAGAGCACACAGATCGCTACGCCCAAGAGGAGCTGTCTCAGAGGCACCACGTGACGTCATATGTAAGCTCCACTACTTTACAGTCAAAGAATCTATACTCAGGGCACTCAGAGACACGTCTCAGCCCCTGCTTTTTCACGAACACCATGTACAGATTTTCCCAGACCTTTCCTGGTTCACTCTCCAGGCACGGCGAGCTCTAAAACCCATTACAGAACACTTGCGCAACCGCAACATACGCTATAAATGGGGATACCCATTTGCACTTATAGTTAACAACAAGGGGAATACACACTCCATTGCAACCCACCAAGATGTCAGACCTTTCCTACAGGCGCTAGACCTCCCGGAAACAAATATCCTGGACTGGTACGTACCGCAAC
The DNA here is from genome assembly GCF_036172605.1 of Pelobates fuscus. NCBI lineage: Eukaryota > Metazoa > Chordata > Amphibia > Anura > Pelobatidae > Pelobates > Pelobates fuscus. Next base: position 53,810,309 of record NC_086328.1, read on the forward strand.
CTAATCAAGACGCTACCATTTTACCCCAGAGACAGAGATGGAACACTCCAGCTAAAAGGCGAAGAGCGGACCAGAGATTCATCTCACCCAGAGGGAGAACCGCACAACCTCCAGGCGGGGACCTGCAACGAATTGCATAATAGCTCCCATGCTCTGTTACCCACCTCCCCCTACACCAATACTCCTTCCTCCTCCTTGCAGGTGAAATCTACCTAGAGCAATGACTCTTACTCAATTTGTTTATTTCGCTTACGCTGACATGGCTTCATAAGAGAATGGAATATTACTAAATAATGAGCTTTGGACATGACCTTCCTCATTACTGCCCCTACTCCTTCCAGGACTTACCCATCTGTAGTCTAAGGCAAGTGATGTGCTCACGAAGACACCAATCCCTTCGGATCTCCTACCACTAGTTGCTGATCTTTCCTTTGAAACATTTGCTCACACACGGAGAAGAACATTTTAGATCAGAGACACTCTGAGAACTTTTGTATCTCTCTGCCAGAAGGACTCTAGTAGATCAAGGTTAATTTCAAATCTGGCAAGCTGAGAAGATCTGGACCGTTGTCTGTTCTGATTATGATGAGCATCAGGTCGTATGTCTCATTACGCTCCTATATTCCTATGTGCATTTCAATGTGTTATGCTATATTTGGGAAGGGTACATGGTTCAAGCTCATCGGTATTTAATGCCATAACTTATTGGTAAAATGTATTGCTCTTAACCTAAAATCACCTGAGTTCCCCCTCCCTCCTCCACCTACCCAAGACCTCTCAAAGAATATGCTACGCTAGTAAGGATTGTTTTCTCGGGTTCCAGCTTAGCTACTTACCCGAATAGTTAGTGTCCTGACTCTTGCACGGAGACAGGATCTTATTTGTTTCAAGGTTTGCCTTTTGTTTAACACGTTTGTAACGGATCGCCTGGCACCCCGACTTGGTACCTCCGTTAATGGATGCTCCTAGTGCTTCCTGAGGACTCCAAGCACTCTGGCAGACACCACAATCACCGAATCCGAGAAACCTTTTTAAATTCTCCCAAGCATATGAATGCTGTAGACCATTGAATAGGAACCATACGAATAGGCTTGTACTCCTAGCAGTCAACTGGAACAGCATGCAATAAATCCTTCCCCCCAATAATGAGACGACACATCGCTTTGAGGGTAAAACAGGAACTCTGGACTGGCTCATCCAGCCTGGCTTTTATTTCCATCTCACACATACAGGCCACACCCAGGGGGAGGCATAAAATAACCAATCCGAGATATGGTACAACCCACACATCCCCTCCCCTTAGCCTGAGAGATAATCCACTTATTATACAGTTTAAAACATAACTTTTACACAATATCTGTAACTTCAAAACCATACATCACATTCACATACAACATCACATCACATATTCAGACTCAGCATACTTTAAACATAAACACTTCCAAAATTTAGGCAAATCCCTCCAGTGGATCAAAAGTTACATGGAAGTCCTTTTATGACCGACCGCAAGCACATTTTCTTGCCCAAAACAGTTCCATAGATTTGGGCTGTGCAGTCGGTCAATTCCTGGCATAAAAACGGCTAAGTCCCATTCGAAGTGTGCCTGTACTTCGACTTTAGTCGAAGTGTCGAAGTGGAGTTCATGTTAAGGGTCGGCAGTGTTCAAAGTTAAAATGGCCGCCGCCACGTGGTCCTTTGTCCGATAACGGGCACTTCGACAACTTCAGTAACTTCGACAGTTCGACAGCTTCGACAGCTTCGAATGTGTCCAAAGTGCCATATACAAAAGTACCAATCTGTCCCCAAAGTATTTAAAGAGCTAGGGACAGTATAATACAATCCACCTGCCCAAAAGTAGTTCTTAAAGGGTCAGTACATTATGGTAGCCGTCCATAAGCCCCAATTCAGTCCCTTAAAGGGCAATATCTCCCAGGGACCATAATCACTGGGCAGGAGGCTAGCAACCAGGCTTCTCCAGTTCTCAGTGGCGAGGTTGGTTCAGCCACATTTCTCCCCTTTACCAAATAGACTAACAGGGTTTCTGACCTCCTGCCGGTCAGTGCCCTGGTTAGTCCAGCAACCCACCCACAAAACAGGAACAGCAGTACAGCTCACCCACAATAACTGGTTACTACACCTGAGTAGAGGAGAACTTTGTCCATGCCCAGGTGCCTCACCACGGCTGTGCTGGGGGCTGGTAGACTGCCTTGGTGGGTTGCTGAGTGGGCAGAGACCAGCGGTACTCTGCCCGGATGCTAGCACTACCACGGGAGTAGTCGGGTTGAAGCCTGGTTGTTGGAGACCGACTGTCTCCCCTTTAAATACACCGCTCTGCTGCTGGAGACCGACTGTCTTCCCTTTAGTTACACAGCTCTGCTGCTGGAGACAGACTGTCTCCCCTTTGGTTAAACAGCCCTGTCGTGGGGGGGCAGGACCGGCCGTCCCTACCCCCTGTGCTGGAAGTGCAGAGACCACTGTCCCATCTGCACAGGTGTGGGGCTTACAGTCTACCCCTGGAACATTAAGCTGCCACTGGGGAGAGGTGGTAACCAGCTCCTCTCCCATTAGAACACTCTGCCGCTGGGGAATGGAGACTGGGCTCTCTATTCCCTGTACATTAATGATCTGCTGCTGGGGAGAGGTGGTAACAATCTCCTCTCCCATACATACTTCCCATCTCTGCGGAGGGAGACCGACTGTCTCTCCTCCCAGCACAGAGTCCTGCTGTGGGGAAAAGGGGGCTGGGCTCTCCATTCCCTGCTGGATACTCTGCCGCTGGGGAATGGAGACTGGGCTCCCAATTCCCAACAAATCACACTGCCGCTGGGGAGGGAGGACGGCCCCTTCAGCTCCCTGTAACTTGGGCGCAGAGACCACGGTCCCATCTGCGCTGGTGTGGGGCTTACTGTCTCCCCTTGGTGTGCTAAGCTGCCGCTGGGGAGAGCGGGTAACAAACTCCTCTCCCTTACACACTTTCAGCCGCTGGGGAGCAGGGCTGACCCTCTGTACTCCCTGTAGGCAGGGCGCAGAGACCACGGTCCCATCTGCGCTGGTGAGGGGCTTACTGTCTCCCCTTGGTGAGCTGTGCTGCCGCTGGGGAGAGGGAATAACAAACTCCTCTCCCTTACACACCTTCAGCCGCTGGGGAGAGGGGATAACAGGCTCCTCTCCCTGCACCGTAGACTGCCGCTGGGGAGCAAGAACGGCACCTTCAGCTCCCTGTAACGCACACTGCCGCTGGGGATCTGGGCCAACTGCCCAGCATCCCTGTAGGGCCGGTAGAGAGACCGCAGTCCCATCTCCACCTGCCATCTGTGGGTCTTCCCAGGACCAATCTGTGAGGCCCCTCAACATTTGTGAGTAAGGGCCACCTGCTTCCCCACCTGGCAACTCTGGCTGCTGCTGGGGATCTGGGCCGGCTGCCCAGCATCCCGGTGGGCCCGGTGGAGAGACCTTGGTCCCATCTCTACCTGCCTGTTGTGGTTCCTCACAGGACCAGTCTATGAGGACCCCCACTTCGGGTTCCTCCCGCCACCTCAGGGAAAGACTGCTAACCTCCTCGGATGCAGCCTCTACTCGGCTGCTGTAACGCTCCTGCTGCTGAGCATACTTCCTCTCTTTCGCCAGCCGGAATTCTCGGTCCAGCCTTGTGTTTCGCTCGGCCATGACCTGGTTCCAGATCACCCGGCGTGTCTCCATGGGTATATCATCCCCATACTCGGCCACTCGCTGCCTCACCTCGGCCAGCCAATCATCTCCAGAGCCAGAACCTTCCATACTTGTCTGCTCCCAGGGGCGCTGCACGACTGCTAGCGTTGCCCTCAATTTGTAAATCCAAACAGTGTCTCTGAGCTGCTTTACCTCGCACTAGGACGCCATCCCACCGCTGCCACCAATGTAACGGATCGCCTGGCACCCCGACTTGGTACCTCCGTTAATGGATGCTCCTAGTGCTTCCAAGCACTCTGGCAGACACCACAATCACCGAATCCGAGAAACCTTTTTAAATTCTCCCAAGCATATGAATGCTGTAGACCATTGAATAGGAACCATACGAATAGGCTTGTACTCCTAGCAGTCAACTGGAACAGCATGCAATAAATCCTTCCCCCCAATAATGAGACGACACATCACTTTGAGGGTAAAACAGGAACTCTGGACTGGCTCATCCAGCCTGGCTTTTATTTCCATCTCACACATACAGGCCACACACAAGGGAGAAATAAAATAACCAATCCGAGATACGGTACAACCCACACATCCCCTCCCCTTAGCCTGAGAGATAATCCACTTATTATACAGTTTAAAACATAACTTTTACACAATATCTGTAACTTCAAAACCATACATCACATTCACATACAAATATTCAGACTCAGCATACTTTAAACATAAACACTTCCAAAATTCAGGCAAATCCCTCCAGTGGATCAAAAGTTACATGGAAGTCCTTTTATGACCGACCGCAAGCACATTTTCTTGCCCAAAACAGTTCCATAGATTTGGGCTGTGCGGTCGGTCAATTCCTGGCATAAAAACGTCCCATTTGAAGTGTGCCTGTACTTCGACTTTAGTCGAAGTGTCGAAGTGGAGTTGATGTTAAGGGTCGGCAGTGTTCGAAGTTAAAATGGCCGCCGCCATGTGGTCCTTTGTCCGATAACGGGCACTTCGACAACTTCGGTAACTTCGGTAACTTCGACAGTTTGACAGCTTCGACAGCTTCGAATGTGTCCAAAGTGCCATATACAAAAGTACCAATCTGTCCCCAAAGTATTTAAAGAGCTAGGGACAGTATAATACAATCCACCTGCCCAAAAGTAGTTCTTAAAGGGTCAGTACATTATGGTAGCCGTCCATAAGCCCCAATTCAGTCCCTTAAAGGGCAATATCTCCCAGGGACCATAATCACTGGGCAGGAGGCTAGCAACCAGGCTTCTCCAGTTCTCAGTAGCGAGGTTGGTTCCGCCACAACGTTGTATAGCTGTTCATTTGAACCCGTCTTTAGCAACCGAGGGCAAACGTCTTTGGAGCATAAGCAGGGGGGGCACGTCGAGCCATCAGCCCCTGACTTGTGGACTGACTGGCAAAAGCGAGCCCCTCCACTGGCTCTACCTGTTACACCACAATTTGACTAAAGTGGTATAGACTACACACTAAGAAACCATACGGTAACGAACACCTCATGATAGGTCACCCATCCCCAACGGGGAACGATAGATATCTAGAGCTTCATAGGGATACACTGAGATCTAGTCTCATATCAATAGAAAGATGGCATCACTCAGAATTCACACACATAACGCTAGGGGTTTGAATGTCCCAGAGAAAAGAAAACTTGCACTTGCAGATTATCAAAGGCATAAAGCAGATATAGTATTTGTTCAGGAAACCCATTTCCGCAAAAATAACGCTCCTTCACTAAGAAATCGCAAATATCCCACAGGTTTTTTCAGTCACTACTCAGAAGCAAAAGCTAGGGGGGTAGCCATACTACTGGGACGTCAAGTCCCATTTCGATGTACAGAACAACTCTCAGACGACTCAGGCAGGTACATATTCATTAAAGGGACATTGGGAAATACTAAAGTCACTTTAGCCAACGTTTAGCTCCCCAATAAAAGACAATGTCAGACGCTACAAAACTTAATCTGCAAACTTGCGGACTTCAAGGAAGGGGTTTTAATTCTGGGGGGAGATTTTAACATATCCCCGGATACCACCCTAGACACCTCAGCTACTTCCACTACCTATCTTGAACCTACCCGACGACGACTATCTGAAATACTTCATCAAGCTAGACTATATGATACTTGGAGAGCGTTGCACGCCACTGATAGGGACTACTCCTTTTACTCCCCTCCCTTGGGCTCCTACACAAGAATAGACCTTATCTATGTCCATCACAAACACCTCAGGCTGGTCAAAACTGCTAATTATGGCTCAATCATGTGGTCAGATCACGGCCCACTTACTCTAGAACTAACAATCCCCACCATTCCACAAACCCGACCACAATGGAAACTAAATGACCTTCTCCTAAACAAACAAGAGGTAATAGACAAACTAAAGGCTTGTATCAGGGAGTATCTGGTAGATAACACTGGAGGAGATACGAGACCCAAAGTTGTCTGGGAGGCACACAAATGCGTGCTAAGAGGAGAACTAATCAAAATAGCAAAGGCCCAGAACAAATTAAGAGTAGCCCGGATATGATGCCTCACCCGAGACATCCAAACCCTAGAAACCACGCACCAGGCAGACATGTCACTACATACGTACACAACACTAACTTCTAAAAGGACTGAACTGACTACCATTTTACACTTACATGCAAAACATTCTATTCGCAAAACTAAACACACGTACTATACTCAAGGGGGGAAAAGTGGGCGACTACTGGCACAAGCCCTATCACAACAGAGACAATCTACGTTCATTTCAGACATAAGACGCCCTGATGGCTCTCTGACCCAGAGGATGCCAGAAATACTGTCAACCTTTCATAGTTTCTACTCTTCACTATATAGCCTCAGGGAGACGCCGACCCCCGCAAACAAAATTTGGGAATTCCTCGAAAACAGAATAAAAACCACATTACCACGAAATATAGTAGAATTCCGAGACGGCCCCATTCCCTCCCCTCCTGACCGCCATCTCGAAAGATCTACAGACATGGCATAAACCATTCTTTGGTTGGTTTTGCAGAATTAGTATAATCAAGATGATTGTGTTACCACGATTACTTTACTTAATGCAGACATTGCCGGTGATGCTACCAAGAATATTTTTTCACTAAAATCAAAAGTGCTGCCCTTGCTTTTATTTGGGCACAAACGAAACCACGCCTAGCACACAAACTCTTAACAAAACCAAGTGAAAGAGGGGGTGTGGGAGTACCAGATATAGAAGCGTACCACGCTGCCATCCATATGACGAGGATCTATGAGTGGACAAAGAAACAACCTATGCAACAATGGGTTAAGATAGAACAAGCACAATCTATTGCACCATTAGCCTCCCTTCCATGGTACACGCCATACGACAACCCTATGGGGCAAAGGCATCATCCTACAATAGGGGCCACACTCAACTGTTGGAAACGTCTCAATAATATCTTACCTATCTCCCCATACCCATCTCCACTATATCATCTAACCCAAAACCCACTACTATCACAGGGCTTTCCAAGACGCCTTTATGAACTGTGTCAGAACACCTTTCCCATTACATTACAGGAGATGACGAGAGACGACTCACTCATTCCACTAAAGAACCTTACACTCGGGAAAAGCCCTACAGTTCTACAACAAATGCACAAATGTCCAATTACGACATTTTCTGAAGGGACAACACCTCATCCCAGGGGGTACTAGAGAGCTTACGGCCTTTGAACTCCTCTGCACGACACATCCCCTAAAGCGTAAATTGCTATTCCACATGTACAAGATGATTCTCAACACAAGGGCACCCAGGGCCGTCTATAATATGATTAGGACCCTGGGCAATGCATTTTCTTGGGCCCCCTGGGCCCTGCCCCTCCTATCCCTCCCCCCAATTATGCCCAATGCGCAATCACACTGACAGACGTACTGGCACATACAGACACAGACAGACATTAAAACATTCACAGATACACACTGACACACAAATATATACTGACAGACATACTGACACACACACAGACACATACACTGGCAGACATACTGACACATACACTGACAGACGTATTGACACACACACACAGGCATACTGACACACACACAGGCATACTGACACACACACAGGCATACTGACACACACACAGGCATACTGACACACACACAGGCATACTGACACACACACAGGCATACTGACACACACACAGGCATACTGACACACACACAGGCATACTGACACACACACAGGCATACTGACACACACAGGCATACTGACACACACAGGCATACTGACACACACAGGCATACTGACACACACAGGCATACTGACACACACACAGGCATACTGACACACACACAGGCATACTGACACACACACACAGGCATACTGACACACACACACAGGCATACTGACACACACACAGGCATACTGACACACACACAGGCATACTGACACACACACAGGCATACTGACACACACACAGACAGACGTTAAAACATTCACAGATACATACTGACACACACATACACTGGCACACAAATATATACTGGCAGATATACTGACACACACACACAGACATACATACACACACACAGACACATACACTGACAGATGTATTGACACACACACAGACAGACATACACACACAGACACATACACTGACAGATATACTGACACACAGACACATACAGACAGACATACACATACACTGACAGATATACTGACACACACACAGACACATACACTGACAGAAGTATTGACACACACAGGCATACTGACATACACATAGACAGACATACTGACACACACAGGCCTACTGACATACACACACATACATACATACACAGACAGACATACTGACACACACAGACATACTTACACACAAGCATACATTTAGCCACCCTCCAGGTTCTTACCTTTTCCTGGAGGGTGGTTTCCCTGGGGTCCAGTGGCAGGCTGAGGCAGATGGGAGTTCTCCTCTGGAACTCCCCTCCGTGCCATTCTCCTCCCGCCGGCTGTGCTCTCCGTCGGGAGGAAGTGACGTCACTTCCTCCCAGCCGGTACAGGAAGGGGCCCGGTCGCGCTGTTTAAGCGTCACAGCGCCAGACCGGGCCCCTGCTCACACATGCTCTCCGGGTGGCCCTTAGTGCATGAGCCACCCGGGGAGCCTCCTCAGCGTGCGGGCCGGTGCGGCTCTGTGCAGCCGCACCACCGGGTCCAAGGGGGGCTGCGCAAATTGCGGGGCCCACGGGGCAGCTGCTCTGGGCCCCCCAGGAGCAACTGGGCCCGGGGCAGCTGCCCCGTTTGCCCCGCGTTAAAGACGGCCCTGAGGGCACCACACAAAATAGAAATCCCACATTACTCCTCCAAATGGGCAGGTGAACTACAACTAACACTAACGCAGGACCAATGGAGACAATTTTTTATTAAAACCTCCATAGCCACCTCCTCCCAAGAAAGCAACTACAAACGGATCACAAGATGGCATTACACCCCCTCAAAACTGAGTAAGCAGTTTCCTGACTCAAAAGACAACTGTTGGAGATGCAATCAATCCGGGGCTCACCACTCACATATCTGGTGGCGATGCCCGTTCATAATTAAATACTGGGTCAGAATACACACACTCATAATTCCCTTTACACCAGAACATATGATTTTCCTTTTGCCGCCCCCAAACATTCACCGTAAAGGGGATAGATTAATATCTCAACTCCTGATGGCAGCTAACCTTCTTATTCCTATGTATTGGAAACAAGCAAAAACCCGATCACTTATGCTGTAATGAAAAATCTCTCTCAATACACGCTAATATGGCGTCCATGGTTATCCTTTATGGAAAAAGGGGAAATGACAAGTTAATATAGACTCAGTAGGGGATACTAATCTCAACTCCACAGAGATAGTAACATATCCTTAGCAACTTAACGCTTCTATGCCATTACCGAAGAGACATGCGACTCCCCTTATTATGTTACCTTAGAGAGGAACAAATGTTACCGATAATTGTATTGTATTTTCAATAGCAGTACCACTTTGTAAAGAAGGAAGTCTACTTAGACTTTGATACTACAACACCTTTCTATGCATTTAAGTTATTGTTAAAACGTATATCATACCATGCTTTTGAAATTATTATGTTCTTGACCAATTGTGACAAACCATTTTACAACTAGAATGGAAGTTTTAAAATTAAGAATGTTTTCTTAATAATGTTACATATATATGTTATTATTTGTATGACAATTTGTTTATACTTATCACGCTACATTGTATTTCTGTAATTAAAGAAAAACAAAATAAAAATTATATTTTAAAAAAGGGGCGTGGCCTGACTGCTCAACCGGACAGTCGCATGAGCTGTTAGCTCCTCCATGAACTGACCCTCCACAGCTAATAGATAGAGCTTATTTCGCCCAAATTCGCTAACTAAACCTGCATCAGGTTTCCCACAAGAATGGCATCCAAATCTGCCAAAAAAAATAAACAGAAGCAATCCGTGCTGCAAATACAAGCGCTGACGACGCCACATTCGCAGGCCCAAGATGGCGCCGACCTGCAGCGCTCACCAGCGGCCAACTCTGACGCCAGCGACACCACCTCAGTCTCGGAACCGTCGATGGCTCCAGCTACGGACCTCTCGGTCCACAAAATGTTACAAACCATGCAGACCTCCTTACAAGCCGATCTGTCTAGAATGGCGAGAGACATCAGGGCCGATATCCAGGCGCTCGGAGATCGCATGTCGCGCCTAGAGGACAAAGCAGAGGAAATCATCTCCGCTCACAACACCCTGGCGGATGCCTATGCAGACATGCAAACCCAGCTAAGCCGCCTGACGGAAAAAGTCGCTGACCACGAAGATAGAGACCGGCGCAGCAATATCCGCCTCCGTGGCATCTCAGAGGAGGTTCTCCCCCAAGACCTCCAGGCCTATGCCACTGACCTTTTCCAGCACTTGGTCCCAGATCTCGCCCAGTCAGATTTCCTCATTGACCGGTGTCAGGGTACCTGAGGCCTCTACCTCTGAGAGAGGTAGAGACGTAGAAGTTTATCCGTCCGGACGGCATGTCTCCTCGGCCCCTCGCGGTTCACTCGGTCTTGCTAACGCCGGCCGCGAGGGAGTCACTTCCTTTTATAGCAGGAGGACCGGAGGTCGACTTCATGACGCCAACCCGGAACGTCCTGTCACTCAAATCTCGGGAGACGAATCAGGACTCGCCGGAGGCGTGTCTTCTCTCCCTAGCCAGGATACTTAACAGTGGCTCTCTCATTTACTCATTGCCCTGTCGTGGTTCTAGTCCGCCTAGTCACACAGTGCTTTGTTATTCTCTTGCCTTTTGGTTCTGATCCGGCTTTGGTATTTACTCTCCTGTCTTTCTGTTATCCTTGACCCGGCTTGTCTCTCGCTTACCTGTCTTCTCGTTCCCTCGACCTCGGCTTGTCTCTGACCATTCTATCGTAGTTATACGTTAAGTCCGGCCATTCTAAGGACCGGTATACGTATCTGCTACTCTTTGTACTCTGCGTGTTGGATCCCTGACCCGATCCTGACCCGATCCTGACATTACGACAGGGCCATGGATCCTGCAGGTACAAATTGTCAGCTTGGTTCTCCTGATCCTAGGTTTGACGCCATGGATCATAGGATGGATCAGATGGCTCTAGCACTACAGGCGCTGCTATCTCGTCCTATTAATCCACCTGAGGAGATGCGTAATATGTCTGCTTCTTCTGTGGGTTCAGGGCTAGAGGTAGCTACTGTAGGTGCTTCTTCCTGAGTTACCCCACCTGTACGTTATGCTGGTTCTCCTGAGAGGTGTCGTGGCTTTTTGAACCAGATCAGTATCCATTTCGAGCTACAGCCCCGTTCATACCCTACTGATAGGGCAAAAGTGGGATTTATTATTACCTTACTCATTGAGAAAGCTCTGAGATGGGCTAATCCGTTGTGGGAGAATGATAATCCATTAGTCTATAACTATAATGCCTTTGTAGCTGCTTTTAAAAGAACTTTTGATCCCCCTGGCAGGAGGGTCAATGCAGCCAGATTACTGTTGCGCCTTAGACAAGACAACCAAACACTTGTGGATTACGCACTAGAGTTCAGGTCTTTGGCGGCAGAGGTAAAATGGAATGAACAGGCCTATATAGACGTATTTTTAAATGGATTATCCGATGTAATACTTGATGAGGTAGCGACAAGAGAGCTTCCCGAGAACCTGGAAGACTTAATTTCCTTTATCTCTCGTATTGACGAACGTCTAAGGGAGAGGCAGAATACTCGAGATAGAACCGGTAAATCTTCCTTTAGACTAGCACCATCATTTCAAATTTCTGAAACCAAAACTCCACAGGTTTCAGAACCTATGCAGTTAGGCCTTACTCGTCTCTCAGAGGAGGAGAGACAGTACAGGAGAAGGGAGGGACTGTGTATGTATTGTGGGGTCAGAGGTCATGTACGTTTGAGCTGTCCCAGTCGTCCGGGAAACGCTCGCACCTAAGTTTCTCTAGAGGACAGACCTTGGGTGTTTCGATTTTGTCCTCTACTCATAACTACAAAGAACATAGACTCCTATTACCGGTCTCTTTAACTTGGGAAAAGGGAACTTTAGAGACTATGGCATTGATAGACTCCGGCGCTGCTGAGAGTTTTATCGACCAAAAGTTTCTCACCAAACACACTATCCCATCCCAGTTAAAGAAGACACCCTTGGCTGTTGAGGCCATTGATGGTAGACCTTTAGTTGAGCCGGTGATTTTCCGGGAGACCACACCTCTTTACTTAACTACTGGTATTCTACACAAGGAGGAAATATCCCTACTACTCATTTCATCTCCTTCTGTTCCCATAGTCCTGGGATACTCCTGGCTTAAGAGACATAACCCCGTTATAGATTGGAGATCAGGGGAAATAGTTTCGTGGGGTCAGGATTGTCAAGAGAATTGTTTAAAGAAAGTGTCACCTCTTTGTAGTGTCAACTCACTTAATAACGCTACCGACTCTACCAAAGTACAGATACCGTTCTTGTATCAAGATTTAAAGGCAGTATTTGACAAAGGAAAGGCTGATACCTTACCACCACATAGGCCTTTTGATTGCAAAATTAATTTACTTTCTGGTACCATGCCCCCCAGGGGTCATGTATACCCTTTGTCTACGAATGAAAACTTAGTTCTAGAGGAGTATATTCGTGAAAACCTAGACAAGGGGTTCATTAGAAGATCCTCCTCTCCTGCTGGGGCTGGATTTTTTTTTTGTTAAAAAGAAGGATGGTTCTTTAAGACCCTGCATTGACTACCGAGGTCTTAACAAGATAACCATTAGAAATGTATATCCGATTCCCTTGATCACCGAGCTTTTTGATCGATTAAAAAGTTCTAAGATTTTCACTAAGTTAGACCTTAGAGGTGCTTATAATTTGGTGAGAATTCACGACGGAGACGAGTGGAAAACTGCATTCAATACTCGATATGGGCACTATGAGTATACTGTAATGCCTTTTGGTCTCTGCAATGCCCCGGCGGTATTTCAGGACCTTATTAATGAGGTTCTTAGGGAGTTTCAAGATGACTGTGTGATTGTATACCTTGATGATATACTTATACATTCCAGGGATATTGAAACTCACCACGGACAAGTCAGAAGGGTTTTACACAAACTTCTTCAGCATGGCTTATACTGCAAACTAGAGAAATGCAGCTTTGACCAATCCCAAACTACCTTTCTTGGTTATGTGATTTCTGGGGAGGGGTTTGAAATGGATCCGGAGAAGCTCCAATCCATATTAGATTGGCCTTTACCTAAGGGTCTCAAGGCTATCCAGAGATTTATTGGTTTCTCCAATTACTACAGACGTTTCATTAAGGGATACTCCTCTATCATTGCTCCCATCACCAATATGACCAAACAAGGGGCTGATACTAAGAATTGGTCTACTGAAGCACTTCTGGCTTTTAAGACACTCAAGGAGCTGTTTGCTTCCGCACCAATTTTAGTTCACCCTGATACTACACTACCTTTCCTACTCGAAGTTGACGCTTCTGAGACAGGTATAGGTGCTGTTCTGTCCCAAAGGTTGGGTGTTGATAAACCATTACATCCTTGTGGATACTTTTCCAAAAAATTGTCAGGTACTGAAAGCAGATATGACATTGGTGACAGGGAACTACTAGCGGTTATAATGGCCTTGAAGGAGTGGAGACATTTGTTGGAGGGTACTTTGCATCCTGTTACGATTTTGACAGATCATAAAAACTTATCCTATATTGGAGAGGCTAAACGACTATCATCTAGACAGGCTCGTTGGTCCATATTTCTCACTCACTTCAACTACGTACTCACATATAGGCCAGGTTCTAAGAATTCTAAAGCCGATGCCTTATCTCGCCAATATGAACCTGCTGCCGTATCTGAGCCAGTTTTGTCCTCTATAGTACCCAAGTGTAACATTATCGCTAACACTACTCTCAAAGTCCATTCTCCGCTACTTGATCAGATAAGGAGCTTGCAGCATCTGGCACCTAGACTGACTCCGGCTTCCAGACTTTTCGTTCCTCCTGAACTCCAATTGGAGCTCTTACAGTGTCTTCACGAGAGTAAGGTGGCTGGTCATCCGGGTGTTCGCAAGACGTATTCTTTGATCTCCAAGGATTTCTGGTGGCCTTCGTTACGGAAGGATATTAAGGATTTTATCGGAGTTTGTGAGGTCTGTACTAAGACTAAACTACCGCATTCGCTTCCTTGTGGCCTTCTACAACCTCTGGAAATTCCTGACAAACCTTGGTCCTGTGTGGCAATGGACTTTATTGTGGATTTGCCTATTTCTAAAAGGCACACTGTTATCCTCACCGTAGTCGATAGGTTTACCAAGATGGCACATTTCGTACCTTTGCCTAAACTCCCGACTTCTCCTGAATTGGCGGAGATCTTTGCTAAAGAGATTTTTCGCTTGCATGGGATTCCTTCGGAGATCACTTCTGATAGATGCTCCCAATTTGTTTCACGTTTTTGGAGAGCCTTCTGTTCTCAATTAGGCATCAAATTGAATTTTTCGTCCGCCTATCATCCTCAGTCTAACGGAGCTGCCGAACGAACCAACCAGAAGATTGAGCAATACTTACGTTGTTTTGTTTCCGAACACCAGGACGATTGGGTCGGTTTGATTCCTTGGGCGGAGTTTGCGCACAACAATCTCGTTTGTGACTCTACGCATTCAAGCCCCTTCTTCATGAACTATGGCTTTCATCTATCTATTCTTCCCTCGGTTTCTCCTTCCCAAGGAGTGCCGTCGGTTGATGTCCATGTGGCCAATTTGAGGAAGTTGTGGGACCAGACTCGACAGATTCTTCTACACAATTCTATACTGGTTAAGAAACATGCTGACAAACGTAGAAGGGCGGCTCCGAATTTTGTTCCAGGCGATAGAGTTTGGTTGAGTACAAGGAATATTCGCCTTAAAGTTCCTTCCATGAAATTCGCTCCTCGTTATATTGGTCCCTACAGGATCTTGACTCGAATTAACCCAGTGGCGTATCGTCTAGCTCTCCCAGCTACTTTACGCATCCCGAACTCCTTTCACGTGTCATTGCTGAAACCTCTAATCTGTAACAGATTCTCCTCCACAATCGCCCCTCCGCGCCCTGTTCAGGTGGAGGGTCAGGAGGAGTATGAGGTTAACTCCATTATTGATTCTCGTGTCTCCCGGGGGAGAGTACAATATTTGGTTGACTGGAAGGGTTATGGTCCTGAGGAGAGGAGTTGGGTACCACAAGAGGATGTTCATGCTCCTCGCCTTCGCAGGGCATTTCACTCCCGCTTTCCATCTCGCCCCGGCTCCTTCCGCCCGGTGGGCGTATCTGAGAGGGGGGGTACTGTCAGGGTACCTGAGGCCTCTACCTCTGAGAGAGGTAGAGACGTAGAAGTTTATCCGTCCGGACGGCATGTCTCCTCGGCCCCTCGCGGTTCACTCGGTCTTGCTAACGCCGGCCGCGAGGGAGTCACTTCCTTTTATAGCAGGAGGACCGGAGGTCGACGTCATGACGCCAACCCGGAACGTCCTGTCACTCAAATCTCGGGAGACGAATCAGGACTCGCCAGAGGCGTGTCTTCTCTCCCTAGCCAGGATACTTAACAGTGGCTCTCTCATTTACTCATTGCCCTGTCGTGGTTCTAGTCCGCCTAGTCACACAGTGCTTTGTTATTCTCTTGCCTTTTGGTTCTGATCCGGCTTTGGTATTTACTCTCCTGTCTTTCTGTTATCCTTGACCCGGCTTGTCTCTCGCTTACCTGTCTTCTCGTTCCCTCGACCTCGGCTTGTCTCTGACCATTCTATCGTAGTTATACGTTAAGTCCGGCCATTCTAAGGACCGGTATACGTATCTGCTACTCTTTGTACTCTGCGTGTTGGATCCCTGACCCGATCCTGACAACCGGATCCACAGGCTGCCAAAACCGAAAGCCCCTGCCAGCATCAACACCAAGAGATGCAATTGCCAAACTGCATTATTACACAACAAAAGAAAAGATCATGAGAGCATCCAGGCAAGCACAAATCTTACCGGAGAAATTCAAAGGGGTTCAATTATACACTGACCTTTCTGCATCCACTCTCCTGAAGAGGAAAGAGCTCTCCCTGATAACAAGAGCCCTGCGCGAAGCTAATGTGCTCTACAGATGGGGCTTCCCAGCTTGGCTGATTGTCAGGCGCAACGGCACAGACCGGCACATCACCAACGAAGATGACGGCAGGAAGATTCTCGCTGAATGGGACATTGCTCTGCCGCGAGAACACCCACAGGGAGAGTGCAAAGAGCAACGCAGACCGCCGCAGAAGGTCCAAAGCGACTGGAACGCAGTCGCTACAGCTAAGTGACACTGTCCACACTAGCGCATGTTTACTCGATAACAGGCACGATAACCCACCTTTCTCTTTTACGAGAACCGATCTTAGTTCCACCTCTTATATGTTTTCTAATTATATTTAACAAAATGTTTGTTTAATGCATGTATATATTCATGACCCACTCTGAGTCACTCCCGCTCGCCTACTAGGCCTCGCCGAAGTGCCTTGGCCCCGGTCACTGAGGCGACGCCGATGAGGCTACCACCCACGCTCCCAGAGAAAATCGGCTGCGGCCTAAGACCATTACACACTAATCCCACTAAGTGGCTCGTGACAAACGTCCACCCTACCCCACAACACAAGCAAAGCATCATTAATGAACTACTATATATAAAAAAAAAAAAAAAAAAAAAACAAATAAATAAATAAATAAAAAAAATTATAAATAAAACTGCCAAAAAAAAAAAAAAAGTATAAACAAACATATGAAAAAAAATAAAAAAATAACAAAAGTAAAAAAAAAAAATATATATAAATAAATACATAAATAAAAGAAGGGGGAACTACATGTACATATGGGTGAATCACCTTTCAAGGCAGCTTACTGAAACTGCAACATGGACTTGGGCGATCCACAGCTAGGGAGATGGAGAAACCCAGGGCAAATCCGATTATGCCCAGACATAGAGGGTCAAATGTCTCGATACTTGCTAACCCCCCCCCCCCAGGCTCAAAAGAGCCGTGTTCTTGCCGAGACGGACACCTGTACATAGTTCTCCCCACCCAGTTACCCCACTATACCCGATGTATTTTTTACCCATCCCTGGTTACACACCTACCCAACCGCATAAAGCACACACTACCACATGCGGCTCAGTTTAAGAGCGCGCACGGCTGTGGAGTCGCAACTGGAAATCCAAACACAGGGTCGTTTAGGAGTACAAACCCTCATATCTCACGGAGATATTTGAAGACAAATACAAATCTGCAAAGTAAGAGGCTCAAACCAGGTTATCCCGCCTCACAAATAGCTATCTGGCCCCACCAATATAAATGACACTTACGATATTATCTTTGAACACCAAAGGCCTTAACTCCCCACACAAAAGGAGATTGGCATTAGAAGAAGCGAAAAAACACAAATCCCACATCGCTTTCTTCCAAGAAACCCACTTTCAGTGGGGAAACCGCCCCAAATTCCACTCCGCAGCGTTCCCCCACGATTATCACTCCTGCTACAAGAAATAGAAACGAGGTGTTTCCATCCTCATCAGCAAAGCTGTGGCATTCTCATTAGTCAAAAAAGTAGGAGATAAACAAGGGAGATTCCTCTTGATACAATGCTACATTAATAATGAGCCTTATACTCTCCTTAACTTTTATGGCCCACACACAAATCAAACGGAATTTATGGACAATATTTTTGCCTTAACCAACAGATATAAATTTGGGGAACTCATTTTAGGAGGCGACACCAATTTCCTTTTAGACTGCTCATTAGATACAACATCAACCCACAAACTCACCTCTGCGTCAGCCCGCAAGCAAAATAAAACCACAACAGCGCTATGTAACCATATACTACAAAACAACTTTCTAGATCCCTGGAAAATCCTACATCCATTAGAACGAGACTACACCTTTCACTCCCCAGCACACAATACCTATACAAGAATTGACAGATTTTTTCTACCGGCATTGACAATGCATAAGGTCCTCTCAGCCCAAATAGGCCTGATCACTTGGTCGGACCATGCACCGATCACGATCTCTTTAGAAGAACACTTCCCCTCTACAGGGAAAGGGTCATGGCGGCTAAATGACTGCCTCCTAACGGACCCCAAAATTAATGATCAAATAAAAGCGGACCTGATCTCCTACTTCCAAACAAACATGACCCCCGAAGTGAACATTTCCACTGTATGGCAAGCGCACAAAGTGGTCATTAGAGGCCTGCTCATTAGAGCAGGTAGCTTCGCCAAAAAAGAACGACTTAGAGAATATACCACTCTAATCTCAGACCTAACAACCCTTACTCACAAAAATAAAATGGCCCCAACACAATCCCTCCAACGCCAAATTCTGACACTACAAATCAAACTCCGCGACCTGGAACTACGAAAAACAACTTTTATGCTCAGATGCTATAAACATAACTTTTTCGTGCAAGGCAACAAAGCAGGGGCGCTCCTAGCAGCGCAGATAAAAACACGTGTCGCACACTCAAAGATAGCCTACTTATGTATGAGCTCCAAGCGAAAACTTACCGACCCACAGGATATAGTAGAGGCATTCGCCTCGTACTATAGTACCCTTTATAACCTTAAGGATGACCCTGGGATCACCCCACCCCAATCCCCCGCTATTCAGGCCTTTTTAGCCAAAGCAAACCTGCCCAAACTCACTCCTGCAGACATTAAGGCCCTATCTGCACCATTCACCATACAAGAAATAGAAAAAACTATTGCACAACTACCCAAACACAAAGCACCGGGCCCAGACGGATACACAAATCTCTATTACCAATCTTTTGCACCGATCCTCTCCCCACATATAGCTACACTGTTTAACCACTGCTTCTCTGAGGGATCACTGCCACCTGAGATGTTGACAGCTCACATATCTACACTCCCAAAACCGGGAAAAGCGCCCACACACTGCCCTAATTTTCGGCCAATCTCCTTACTCAACACAGACACCAAACTCTATGCCAAGTTAATAGCGAACAGACTATCCGAAATCCTCCCTACACTAATCCATAACGACCAATCTGGCTTTGTTAAAACAAGACAGGGCTCGGACAACACCAGGAAAATTTTGAATATCCTTGCCCATGCGAACATCCACCAAACCAAGGGTCTTCTCCTGGCACTAGATGCCGAGAAGGCATTTGATAGGCTCAACTGGGATTATATGCAGCATGTCCTGCAATCGTTTGGTTTCACCCTACCAATCATATCGGGCATAATGGCTCTGTACAATAACCCCACAGCACGGGTGGCAAACGCCGGGTTCATATCCACGCCTCTTAACATCACCAATGGAACTAGGCAGGGCTGCCCCCTTTCTCCCCTGTTGTTCGTCCTCTCCCTGGAACCCCTGGCACACATCATCAGACACCACCCAAATATTAAAGGAATGTCGATAGGTTCCACCGAATACAAACTCTCTATGTTTGCGGACGATATTCTCCTAACACTAAGTGATGTACCAACATCCCTACCAACACTAATACAACTATTAGACACATATGGCACACTCACATACTACAAACTAAACCAATCTAAAACACAAGCCCTACCTATAGGTCTACCACACTCTTTGATCCGAGACCTCACTCAAACATATATCTTCGACTGGAGAAAGGATCACATTACCTACTTAGGGATCAAAATAGCGCCCACAACGAATGGCATGTTCCGCTACAACTACCAACCACTGCTCCCTCTTTGTAAGTCGATATGCCTCCAATGGAAGCCAGTCAAACTGTCTTGGTTAGGTAGAATAAACACCATTAAAATGACCCTACTCCCGGGGGGCGTGGCCTGGCTACTCAGGAGAGTGGATGTGTGAGTGACCAGCTCCGTTGAGGGTGAGACAAAAACAGCGATTAGTAGAGCAGTAGGGACTTGGAACCACCTAAGGTGACTACCGGATACCTACCTGATTTAGCCATGTCCCAAAGATCCACGAAAAAAGCGAAATTGCGCCAACCAGCGCTGCAAATTGCGGCCTTAACATTGCCGCGGCGAATCCCACAAGATGGCGCCGATGGCCCTTCATCTCCTGCTGCGTGCTCAGACAGAAGCGATAACACCTCTGTCTCCTTAGACAATCTAAATCCTGCATCAGAGACCGCATTATACAAGATGCTCAAAGATATGCAGCATACTCTCCAAGCCGAATTCGCCAAATTAGCTAGGGATGTCAGGAATGACATTAAAGAAATCGGTGAGCGCACAGCTAAATTAGAAGATAAAGCAGATGAAATCATTGAAGCTCACAATAATTTGGCAGACACATATGAATCACTTGAAGAAAAAGTGAACTACCTAACTGCTAAGGTGGCAGACCAGGAGGACCGCGACAGGCGCAACAATATCCGCCTGCGCGGCATCCCTGAAACTGTTACAGCGATGGAACTTAAGAACTCAGACCTTCTTTAAAACTCTCTGCCCGCAGCTTGAAGATCGTGATCTGTGCATTGATCGCATACACCGACTACCAAAGCCACGATTTCTGGCGACTACTATACCGAGAGACGTTATTGTCCGAATTCACTATTTTACCACAAAAGAAGTGATCATGCGCACAATCAGAGACGCCACAGACATACCAGCGGAATACACTGGGATCCAGCTTTTTACTGACCTGTCCGCGGCTACACTTGCAAAACGGAAATCGCTCTTAACCATCACTAAAGCGCTGCGCCAGGCAACTATCCTCTACAAATGGGGATATCCTACTCGCTTAATAGTGAAGAGGAACGGCATCGAGCACCAGATAAAAACCGAAGCTGAAGGAATTCATCTCTTAACGGAATGGAATATCCCGTTTGATCGGCGTACTGGAGAAGATCGCCCAAGTGATAACCGCAAATCACCGGCAAAAATCTCGAAAAACTGGATACAAGTTTCAAGGCCTAAATGAAAGCCCACTACGAATAGGGTCGACGGACCCGTTGTTATCCTGTTTTTCAGAGTCGACTCGACCTGACATCACGTGAGGTTGCTAATGTATATTCGTAAAGAATGACTGGTTATAATTGAATTGTACTATAGCCCGTTTGGCTACTGTATTGTTACGTATAGGCGCTTTTCTGCCGACAATATTACTAAATACTGGCTTATCCCACCAATGGTGAGGACTTAAAGCAATGTTGACGCATTACTGATGTTAGTCCCTACCTATATTTTGAACCCACCCTCCCCCGATTTGGCTACATGTGGCCGATACTTCTTATTCAGACACTGGACGGTAAATCCTGGAGTGTCTTTTTGTATATAGTTGCCATTTGGCACATTAAGCTCCTTCCTCCCCATCCGTTCTCCCACCTCTCCCCCTCTCCGCTATGGCCCATAAAGGTGCACACGGACCAAAGTGTCATGCAGTCTCAATGCAGACATGTTTGGATGAATAGTGCACTATCGCACATACAGTGGCTTAATCTTCCTCTCACAACTCCCCTCACACGCAGGTTGTCACAGGGTAACTCATTATACAGCAAAATGGAAAAGGGCAAATTCTTAATTTATCCTTACTGTTATATTGGTAATATTTATGTTTTTTGTACAGACAAAATTCTTCTCTATACTTTTATGGTCGATTATATAGGTGAGTTGAGACGACAGACTTCACCCCGGGACTATTCCCAGGTTGCCTACACCCCAATTATTATTGGAATCTTTCTTTATTTTTCTGATGCCCTTAAATATACTCTCCCTTAATACTAAGGGTTTGAACTCTCCACATAAGAGGAGACTAGCCCTAACAGAAGCCACAAAGCTTCAAACACATGTAGCGTTCTTTCAAGAGACTCACTTTCTGAAATTTAACATGCCCAAGTTATCTTCTAAACAGTTCCCGATAGGTTTCCATGTGGGATATGTGAAGAAAAAGAGAGGAGTCTCAATCTTGATAAATAAGGATGTGGCGTTCTCGTTCCACCATAAAGTTATTGATAAAGAGGGTAGGTTTTTATTGTTACAGTGTTTTTTAAACAATGAACCCTACACACTGCTGAATATTTATGGCCCCCATGACAATCAACTGCAGTTTACTAACAAAATACTTGCATTGACCCAAAAGCACCCATTTGGAACATTGGTTATTGGAGGGGATACGAACTTTGTATTAGATGATATAATGGATACGACCTCAGCCACTACTGTAACACAGGCCACAGCTCAAAAACGCTCGATCATTGCGTCAAATCTCAGGAAGGCAATTCATATGTCAGAGCTTTTAGATGCCTGGAGGGTACTCCACCCTTCAGACAAAGATTTCACGTTTTACTCACAAATACACAATTCATATTCTCGTATAGACAGATTTTTAATACACTCCTCCATAATTCCAAAAGTCAGTGCTGTGACTATAGGGATTATTACGTGGTTGGACCACGCGCCCATCACTATCTCATTGCAGGAACGCTTTCCCTCTAAGGGACGCGGAACCTGGCGACTCAACGAAGTATTATTGAGAGACCCCCTTATCAAACACCAAATTACAGAAGACCTTAAAACTTATTTTGCATTCAATACCACCCAAGATACTACTATAGAATTGGCAGGCTCACAAAGCCGTGATTAGAGGATCTTTTATCAAACATGCTAGCCGAGCCAAAAAACAAAGGGAAAAAGAATACTCCACCCTTATCACTGAAATTACGGCTCTCACTCACGCTAACAAGATAAGCCCTTCTACAACACGTAGTGAGACACTTAGACGCCTCCAAACTAAATTGAACAAAATTGATCTAGACAAAGCAAATTTTATTCTCCAACGTTATAAACATAAATTTTTTGCACATGGGAATAAGGCAGGTTCTGTATTAGCGGCCAAATTAAAAGCTAGAATGGCCAACTCTAGGGTGGCCTGGATTTACTCCTCGACACACAAAAAATTAATGAATCCTCAAGAAATTGTGGAGGAGTTTGCACACTACTACAGTACTCTGTACAATCTCAAGGAGGATACTACCACACATATCCCATCCCTTTCCCACATACAATCTTTTTTGAATACGGTTGACCTACCCACTCTGCAACAATCTGAAATTGATTTACTCATTCAACCAATCTCTGAACAAGAATTAGGGCAAATTATCCGACAACTACCCCAACATAAAGCTCCGGGTCCAGATGGACTCTCTAATATTTATTACCAGACATTTTTTAATACTCTAGCTCCCTCTCTGACGGCATTTCTTAATCATTGTTTTACCAAAGGGGATATGCCACCCGAAATGTTACAAGCGCATGTGTCTACTTTACCAAAACCTGGCAAACCGGCCACATTGTGCCAAAACTTTAGACCTATATCACTTCTAAATTGTGACACCAAACTCTATGCTAAGATCCTAGCTGACAGATTGAAAAACATTCTAACTCGAATTATCCACAACGATCAATCAGGGTTTGTGACATCTAGACAAGGATCAGATAATACGAGGAAAATTCTTAATGTAATAGCCCATATGGAATCATCTCACATGGAGGGCCTTCTCTTAGCGCTGGACGCGGAGAAGGCCTTCGACAGATTAAATTGGCAATACATGGAACAAGTCCTGATAAAATTCGGCTTCCCTGATCCATTTATTAAAGGGGTTTTGGCCCTCTATGGCAAACCATCAGCCAAGGTAGCTAATGCGGTTTTTTTTTATCACAACCCTTTCTAATCACAAATGGCACGCGCCAAGGCTGTCCGTTATCGCCCCTTTTATTTGTTTTATCCTTGGAACCCTTAGCAGATAAGATACGGAAGAACAATGACATAACTGGGATAACCATTTCCAACACAGAATGCAAACTCTCTATGTTTGCAGATGACGTTCTCATTACCATGTCAAACCCGACCCATTCCCTACCTCATCTTATGAGTACACTACAAGACTATAGCGCCATTTCTTATTATAAGTTAAATCAAACGAAGACGCAGGCCTTACCGATGAGACTCCCACAAACCACTGTCCGAACACTGAAGGACAGATTTTCCTTCGATTGGAGGCATGCACATATCACATACCTAGGTATAAAGATATCAGCCACGATGAGGGACATCATTAAACATAACTTCTCGACACTACCACAAATGTGCACTCAAACAATATATAAATGGAAAGACGTGATGCTGTCTTGGTTTGGGAGGATAAACACAATTAAAATGGTACTGCTTCCCAAATTACTGTATATATTTCGGATGATACCAATCCCGATTTCCCCGACACTAGGCAAACAAATTCAAAGGATCATATCCACATATATATGGGGGGGTAAAAGACCTCGTCTATCTCACAATCTTCTCCAAATCCCGACTTCGAAAGGAGGCCTGGGTACCCCTAATATAATGCACTACCAGAAAGCAGCACTGCTGGAAACAGCAGTCAAGCTTCATGCCGCTAAGTCCACACTGCAATGGGTGGATATAGAAAACAACTATAGCCCAATGGGGTCCCCAATAGAAATTATGTGGACGCCTAAACATTTTAGAAAACATACTTATACACTGTTGCCTCTCTCTAAATTTTCGATCCAGGCGTGGGATAATTTGCATTATAAACATATACCTGACCATAAGTTTTTGCCGTGGTCACCATTAAAAGCACTAGCCGCGGTTTCCCCTTGGCTGTCTATACACAAATGGAAGAAGATGGGAAACCCCCGGATAGTAGATATCTGTAGCAACAATGAGATCTTACCTTTTCCAGAACTCCAAGCTCTCTATGACTTACCTCACTCATTCATATTCCCTTACCTTCAACTGAAGGACGTCATAGCTAACAGAGTTGTCACGCTGATAGATTTGGCTCCAGGGCCAAGCAAGAACCTGCTCAAACTGTATGATAGATGCCATAAATCCCCAATAAAGACCAAAACTTTATCTTTAAGCTACCTTACGCTGATCGAGCAATCCCCTGAACCGAGAGTTGCTTATAAAGCCCAATGGCACAAAGAAAACCCTCAGAATTTTACAGATGATCACTGGCTTAAATCGCTCCTGGCATTAAAAGGGGTTACCTCCTGTTACTCTCATATAGAATCTCATAAAAAACTCATTTATCGATGGTATCTCACGCCGGACAGATTACACCAAATTTACCCTAACGTCCTCGATAGTTGTTGGAGATGTCTCCAGTCCAGAGGTACCATGACCCACATATGGTGGGATTGCCCCCGTATTGCCCCTTTATGGGAAGAGGCACAAAATTTGTGGAATGAAGTGGGCTTTCAGTCCTTAACTTTGACATCACGAATTGGCATTTTTCTACTGACACCGGATAATTTGTTACACACAGACAAACAATTATTAAGCATATTAATCCTAGCTACACATAGTCTTATTGCTGCTAATTGGAAACAGACTACATGCCCACATCCTAGCTTACTGTACTATAAAACAAGGCAATTCTTAAAGTATGAACTTTTGTCTGCACACTCGGCTACACAATTATCTACAGCCCAATATAATTGGCACCAATGGAACTCCAATGCCTATATAATGCAGAAGGAAAAGGGCTTATAACATAGTCGTGTCTCATTTGGGTTATGAGAACGTACAGAGGGTAATAGGTTAAACAGAGCAATTTCCAATATATCCCGGCTAGGTACCTTATACTTCTTGGTCGCTTTGTTAGACCTACAATAAACATTTACAGCGTCTACTTTAGATGCCCTTTTCAATGTACCCAACTTAGTGACTCTAATGCTACAAAATGCCCAATCTAGAACTTAGTGTACAGGGAACGATTTATTTAATAGGTCGATATGCTCAATAGATCTTAATACAAGGTACCAGGTTGTCTTATTATGTTGTCTTCTTAGGTTGTACCATACTATGCAACGAGGTATCGCCTCACAAAGAACTATAAGACAATTATAACGTATCAGAGGAGACTGTATTGTGCCAGAAGTACATATTTATATTGCATACTGATGTAAAACTGTTTTTATTGATCTGTATACACTTTGTACTGCTTCCAATCACCCGGCTTCATTGTAATTTAATGAGTGACTTTATGACTTAATGTGTAACATTGTTATGTGTTCTGTCGAGCCTTTGCATATGCTCCCCTTCCCCTCACCCCCTTCCCTTCTTTTTTTCTGTATCCCATTCCCAATGAAAATCTTTCAATAAAAATTCAAATTTGAAAAAAAAAAAATGACCCTACTCCCAAAATTGCTCTACGTATTCCGCCTCTTGCAACTGAAGGCTCCACTCGCATTCTTTAAAAAGCTCCAACAGACCCTATCCTCATACATCTGGGAATCTTGTAAACCCAGACTAGCCCGCCGCCTCCTACAACAACGCACTGCAGATGGAGGTGTAGGCCTACCGGATTTATACAGTTACTACAAAGCGGCTATCTTAGAAACCGCGGTTAAATTACACACACCCAAAGGTGTATTCCAATGGGTAGATATGGAAACAACCCAAGCAGGCTCAACACCTCTAACAGATATCTTATGGACTCCTAAGTCGCTTCGCCCCACAAAAGGGAACCTTTTCCCGACCACATTGCTCACCATCTCTCAGTGGGACATGTTACGGCGCACACAGAATGCCACACACAAATTCCACCCCCGCAATCCTTTGACAGCCTTGAGGGCAATATCACCCTGGCTCTCAATGAAGTCCTGGACGAAACTGGGTATCACCTCAATGGACCAAATTTTACAGAACAGCACTATCAAACCATTCCCAGATTTACAGAGGGAATTTCAGTTGTCCAACTCCTCAATCTTTCCCTACATGCAACTCCAGAGCGTGATCCCATCCCATGTAGCACATACACCAGCGGCTAACAGCATGGGTTCCAAAGAAATAGATCTGCTGTATGACAGATGATGGCAAACACCAACTAAACCCAAAACCCTTGCGCTATGTTATCATACACTCTTAAAATCGATGCCACCACACACTCCTGCTTATGTCACCCAATGGCTCTCAGACAAGGGAACACTGCTAACTGATGAAGAAATACTTGCATCTACGCAGGCACTGAAAGGCCTCACACAATGCCACTCACACATTGAAGCCCACAAAAAAACTGATCTACAGGTGGTATCTAACACCCCAAAAGCTACACACGATATACAGAACCGTCCCGCCACACTGTTGGAGGTGTAGCGCGGCGACGGGTACAATGCTGCATATATGGTGGACATGTCCACGGATCAGACCCCTCTGGAAGGCGGCACAAAATGTACTAGAGTCCATAGACATCACAACACCTCCCTTAGACATACACACGGGATTATTCCTTTCATTCCCAAGAATGACCCCAAAACATGTCAAACGCAAGTTGGCTTTAATCATACTAGCAGTAAGGAATCTTATCGCAACTCAGTGGAAACAACCCCAATGCCCGTCTAAATCCCAACTCCTAACCAAAATACACCAATATTATACTTACGAATATATGTCCATTACCACTGCCCCACAAAGAATGGCCTTCCAAGTTTCATGGGCACAATGGACAAGCCTTTGGGAGAAACAGTTGGACGGCCATATATAGGCACAACAACAGCATTATATCGCCGACACCCATTAAGCATACACTGATCAGTCCGATACATAGGAGTGTGAACGTAACTAGATGTGAGGTACACGCTGTAATTCTACAATGCTATTATTGACTGAATTTATGGGACATGCAGAACAGGAGTGTCGGATGTATTAGATAGCCTCATGTGAAAGAGCATACTGTTATTGGTACTTGCGAGCTGCGACTCGAGACTGTTTATGTGGAAAAATATGTATACCCCCTACCCCCGTTCCCCCCTTCCTTCTGTACCCTTCCCCATCACCCATGTTTATGCACATACAACAAAATAAACAAAACTTAAATCTGAAAAAAAAAAAAAAAAAAAACATTCAAGGGAACAGATTTTAAAAGAATAACATATCAATGTACACAATTTTTATATATATACATATAAAGAGGATAAAAATATAAAAACATATATTAAAGAATATTAAATAGAATTATAAATTTCAAAATCAATATTCAAGCCATTAGGAGAGAGGGTTTCCAATTCAAAGATCCATTTCATCTCGGTTTTATGTAAGATCTTTATATGGTCACCCCCTCTCCATGGCTTTGATACCCTCTGTATCCCCATAAAGTGCAAATTTTTGATATCACCATTATGGATTAGGTTAATATGTGCTGATACAGAGTGATTGAGAACTCCCTTTTCAGCGTTTCTGAGGTGTTCACAAATTCTGACTTTCAAAGGTCTGGTCGTACGTCCCACATATTGTAGTCCGCAAGTGCATGTCAATAAATAAATCCCATTATTAGTGTTACATGTGATAAATTCTTTCACTACATATTCCTTTTTCGTTTTGTTAGAATAGAATGTTTCAGTTTTTTTATTTATAATTTTACTACTATTGCATGCTTTGCAGTTTCCACAATTGTAGAATCCCTTTAAATCATTACCCAGTACATCCTTATTTTTTGGGGAGTTTTTAGATATAAAACGGCTGGTTAAGATATTCTTGAAATGACTGGCTCCTCAATATACTATTCGTGGTTTCTCTCCCACGAAAGGGAGGAGATCTTCGTTTTGTCTCAGGATATGCCAGTGTTTTTTAAGAATTTTGTGAAACCTATAGCTTTGGGAGTTAAAATCACATATAAAAGAAACTTGATTCTCTTGTAAAATATTCTCCTTTCGTTTATATCTTAAAAGGTCCACTCTTGACTTTGTGCAAATTTCATCAAATTGAGTTTCTACCTGTTCCCTTTCATATCCTTTCTGGTAAAATTGTTTCTTTAGGATATCAGATTGTTCAATAAAAATGTTGTCATCCGTACAATTCCGCTTTAACCGCATGCATTGTCTTTTTGGGATATTAGAGAGCCATGTTTTAAAATGGCAACTGTCATTGTCAATAAAACTGTTGACATTGACAATTTTGAAGAAGGTTTTAGTCTTAACTGTCCCATTCTCTATGAATATTCTCAGGTCCAAAAAGTGCACTTCCTGACAACTAATTTCTGAGGTCAATTTGATGCCCCATGTATTATTATTAAGGAAAAGCAAGAAATTGTCCAATGAGGCTCTACTTCCTTTCCATATGAAGAATATGTCATCTATGTACCGCCTATATAGGACCAAGTTCGCCTCCCAGTCATGCTGAGCATATATAAAATACTCTTCCCAGTATGCCATAAACAAATTAGCATAACTGGGGGTGAACTTGGTCCCCATGGCGGTACCTCTTCTCTGAATATAGAACTCATTCTCGAACCAGAAAAAAGTATTCTGCAGTATGATTCTGATACCATCAACAATAAACTTAATCTGTTCATCTTTAAAAAAGAGTTGGCTGCTCTCAGAAAGTGTTTAACTGCCTCATAACCGTGTATAGGCTGCCTACGTCACTGGTTACTAAAATATATCCCTCTATCCAGATAAAATTGTCTAGTGTTTGAAGAAGGTTGATAGAATCATTTAAGTGAGCTTTGGTTTTTAGAACCAGGGGTTGCAGAAGGGTATCAATGTATTGCGACAGGGGTGATAACAAAGAGTCCACCCCTGCCACAATAGGTCTACCTGGAGGTTGTACTGGGTCCTTATGGATCTTAGGTAGGATATAAATAACCGGAATCATAGCATGTTCCTTATTAAGAAATCTATACTCGTCTCTATTCAAAATGCCCAATTCTGAACCCTTGTCCAAAAATTGGACCAGTTCTTTTTTAATTTTTGGTTCAGGGTTGGCTTTGAGTTTCCTATATGTTTTTTCATCTTTCAATTGGTTATAGATTTCATCAGTATATAATTTATTGTTCATAATGACAACCCCGCCCCCCCACCCTTGTCTGCCGGTTTGATAATAATGCTGTCATCTTTGGCCAGATCTTCCAAAGCTTTTTTCTCCCCCCATGTTAGATTAAGTTGGTATTTAGAAAGGGGTTTGATCTCTTTGAGGTCGATCATACATGCCTTCTCAAAGGCCTTCATGCTTGGACTTTTAAGATGGTAAGGGAAAAAGGTAGAACTTGGTTTAAGAGTAGTGTGGTTAAATTCTGATATCTCTTCTATCCTTTGATCATTAGTATATTTTGACAAAAATAATTTCTTTAGACACAGTTTTCTCATAAATCTGTTCATATCTAGAAAAGTATCAAATTTGTTGATGTTGCAGCTAGGGGCGAATTTGAACCCTTTTGTTAAAACCGTAATATGATTCTCACTTAAAATTTTATTAGATAGAACCCATTAAAATTTTCAATCTATCTAATAAAATTTTAAGTGAGAATCCTATTAAGGTTTTTTTTTTAATACTCTTTATATGTATATATATATTAAAATTGTCTACATTGATATGTTATTCTTTTAACATTTGTTCCCTTGAATGGGGTATTTTATATTGATTATTTTTCGTATGCTTTCCCCCCCCCCCCCCCCTTCTTCCCTTTTGCCTTGAGATATCTTTATCTTCTGTATGTTGAAATTATGCTTGGAATTTTGCTGACAACTAATTCTTATGATAACGAGTAAAAACGGACTTGATAACAGTTGGAACGCATGAATGCCGTAAGTGGAACGCATACGAACCCGGAAGTACCAGCGGTGGAACGCAAAAACGCGGAAGTGATAATTACAACGTCAGAGCCCGGAGTTACAGAGTAAACGGACTTATGTGATTGGTTGATGGGCAAAGGGGGCGGGTTCCATGTACCCGTTTCCCACGCCAAATTACTTATTTAAATGTATATTGAGCTTGGATATATTATTGCACCTGAGGAAGACGTATTGTGACGTCGAAACGCGTTGTGCTCGATGCTGGCATTACTGAATTTGGAATGTAAGATTTTAAATGCTTTTTAATAAATTATACTCTTGATATATTTCTAAAATTGGTGTTTTGCCTGCTCTATTTCACTCATATTCTGAGGATCAAGCTCCAGCTTCGTGGACTTCAGTGGAAACTCCTCCCTAAGCGATTATACCTGAGCCAGTTTATCCATTAACAGGCTCCAACCCATGTGAGTGGGACCATTAAAACTGCTGTATTAGATTTATTTTACATTGCAGTATTATGCTATGACTTTTTCTGTTTATTATGTATAGGAGCTATGCTTATAGACACCTATTACATTAAGGTATTTATCCTCACCTCATACATATATCTTGGGATATACCACTAACATATTATTGTGTGTATTTATCACGAGTGCTGCACACTTTCCTGTATTGCTGTGCTATGTTTATTGTGGGACTTTGGTGATTAAATTCCACTAGTGTGTTTCAGCAGCTGTTTCTTAGCGCCACAAACTACACCTTTTGTTTGTTTATTTTTGCTGTGAAACAATAGAGGTTGTGAGGTGTCTCTTAACGCCTTTAGGATGTTGTCTTTTACAGCAAAATAATGGAGCCGGCACATAATATCCCTGGGAGAGTCTTGGGATAGACCCCTTGGTCTGAGAGAGCGGTGAGCCCTATCAAATAGGATTTGGTGGTCTCCTGATTCGCCCATGATTAAGTTGAAAAGTTCAGTGAGCATTAGTGGCAGGTCTTCATTCTGGGTCTCCGGGACTCCCCTTATACGTAGGTTATTTCTCCGTCCTCTGTTATCCAAGTCGTCTATGTGTCTTTGCGTCGCTGTCATAAATTGAATATGAGAATCCAGTGTGGACGATATATTTACAATTTGAGCTTGCATTGTGTCTCTTTCTTCTTCCAGGTCATCGACCCGGAGATTTAATTGCCGAACATCAGCCCCCATCGCCTCCATTTTGGAGTGGAAGGTAGCTTCTAATTTGCTCAGCATTTGTTGGAGGTCGGTCTTTGAAGGTAGGTTTTTTAATAATTCTCTAATATCGGGATCTGTGCTATTATCTGTTGATTTAAGGGAGCATTCCGATAGTTGAGGGCTAAGAGGTAGGATGTCTTCCTGAGAATCGTTTTCCGTTCCCCTAGGGGATGTGGCTGTGGCCTCAGCCATGCGGTCAGAATTGTCTTTAAAATAACGGGTGAGAGAGCCCGATTTCGGATTGTGGTTTTTCCCTGAGTGCCCCTGTACCTGTTGATGCTTTTTGGGGTTACCCATGATGATCGAGGGTCTCCGATTGTTGTGGATTGAGCCCGGGTCTGGAGGAGCTCGTTTAGAATGCGTCCATTAGGCACTGCAGTTAGCCACGCCCCCCTATTTATTTATTTCGATAGATTTCTTTCTATCTATATCTATTTATATCTATCTATATTTCTTTCTATCTATTTTATCTATTCTATCTATCTATCTATCTATCTATCTATCTATCTATCTATCTATCTATCTATCTATATATATATATATATATATATATATATATATATATATATATATATATACACATATATATATATATATATATATATATATATATATATATATATATATATATTTGTAGTCGGGGACAAAAGCCGTATACATGATAAGTTAGATATATGAGCAAGTCGGTTGTGGTGTGCCGAAACCGACGTATCGGGTAGGCCTGTAATAAAAGAGGGCCCACCTGTAATAGTAATATGTATAAGGGGAGAGGTGGGAGGGATGAACCAGGCAGCATCAGCCCTGTGGTGTAGGGTGCCTGAGTTTAAATAGCCGGGTAACCCCTCCCACAACTTCAGGCTACGCCTTCCAATTTGTAGTCGGGGACAAAAGCCGTATACATGATAAGTTAGATATATGAGCAAGTCGGTTGTGGTGTGCCGAAACCGACGTATCGGGTAGGCCTGTAATAAAAGAGGGCAAAAAGTTGAATAAGATACCTTATTACACATCGTTACGTTGCAAGATTCATAACGGCTTTACCTACTCAACTCTAGCTCTGGTTTTGGTATGCATCTAGTATTATACTGTGGATTTCCAGCGTCCTAATGTTTATGGTGTGAGCAGGGACATTTTTCTGGAAGCAGCTGATGCTGCCCTGATTCTGGAGGAATGTCCCGAAAAGGCATTGGGGTTGAGTCCCCGCCTAGTTAAGAGGGTTCTGAGGTACATTATGAATTTAGCTGTAGTGAGTGGTTTGCCCTGCAGTTAAATAGGGGCATATTGAGATTTGGTCCTGTGAGTGATAACCTGTAAAGGTCTGACATTTTGACCGGCACCTTATTGCCCGTAGGATTGTCCCTACGTATTACATATGGCAAGAGGATGTGAACTGTTTGGTACTAGGATGGGCACCTAAGACATGGTGTAGCCAGCCAGGTAAGTTTTGTAGTGTTAAGAGAGATTTTATAAATTGTGTGGGCAAAAAGGAGAGGAGTGTCGCAATGGTGACTAGTGAACGAATATCGGTTTTATGGTAATCAGTGGTAAACTTGTTGTAAAGGTGAAATCTCTATTGTATGCTTGTGATGTATAATCAGAGAGGGCAGCTCAATCCAGAAATCTGCCAAATGCCATGAGGCGAGTTAGTGCAGTATTAAGCCATGGAATGTGGGTATAGCCAGCTGCTTTATTGTCAGAAAATCACTTTACTTCCCCTATCCGATCATACCTCCCCAGGCCTTGTAGGCGGCCACTATGGGGCAGATTCCAAAGAAATGTTGAAGAGGAATAGAAATTCTTTTTTTTTTTTTTTTTTTTTGAGTCTCAACTGGCCAGGCAACTCAGAACCAAAAGTCACCAAATTGGCTGTGAAATCAGTGTGTGCGGACGCATTGGTCCATGTAACTGGGAAATGGTGAGAAATGGCGGGAATAACCTGGCCCCCAATCCAATGTGGTATGAACCTGAGCCATATGTGTAGGTCTGCTTACAACTAGTGCCAGAATGCAACTGTCGGTGGGAAGAAGACTCAGCGGTCGGGAAATAAATGTGCAGAATAATTCTCATGGCAAACCTCAATGTGCCCAGTAGGACTGTAGATCCATTCTCCCCCCACCCTCCCCGCTTGTTCTTCAGAAGGAAAGGTTCCCAGGACTCCGATGCGCTGTACCTTCTCTGTAGGTGGACATGTTCTGTAGCTTATTAGTGTCAAGATGAATGCCTAAGAAGGTCAGTTTGTGAAAGTGGAACCCATAGTGAGGAAAAGTGCCATCGTCTTGTGAATACTAACCAGAGCGGAGTGAGGGCGTTCTATCGTGAGGAAGTTATCTAAGATAACCGGTGACTGCAGGACATTCGCTAATATTGAGTGTGAGTCAACATAGTGTGTAAGCAAATAAGATAAACAGCTTGGGGTTACTCTTTGCTCTAAAAGTTACACGTGTGGGAAATTCATGACAATCCCTCCATAAAATGCCATGAACATGCCCTTGGGATGGCTGAATAGGTAGAAGCTTGGAGGCATAGGAAATGTCTGTCTTGCCCACCCAAGCTCTGGTCAACCCCTTTGGCATAGTGCTGGGAGAATTCCTTAGAGGAAATCAATGAGTTGAGGCTAGGGGTGGGTAATTAATATGGTTGAATACCTTCTTAACCCCTTAAGGACACATGACGTATGTGACACGTCATGATTCCCTTTTATTCCAGAAGTTTGGTCCTTAAGGGGTTAAGCAACGTGATTGTGTTGCGGGGTCTATTAATGCAGACAGAAGGTTCTGACACTCGTGAATACCAGACAGGAGTGTGACCAGACCTGTGTGGAAACCTTGATGTAGAAGTCGACTGAGTGACAGAAAGGCTGTGCTTAGAGGTAAAACTCCAGGTTGTCGATGCAAACCTTCTCTATGGTGAGGAGAAGTAGAGCCACTTACATCACAAAAGTCTGAAGGCTAGGATGAATTCTGGGATAGTGAGTTTCTGATTGAGTCTGGGATTCTGGTGTATAGAACGACGTACAGATAATCGTAGTAGTAAGACTTGTACTCTAAGACATCGTGGGAGGCAATCAGTAAGGAGACTAAATTAACCTTTCCAGATGTCTTTGCGTATGGTCAGGGACACAAAGTATGAGGGAGTAATAATGTAAACCGATGTGCTAAGGGAGGGATTTGAAAGGATAACATAACCATGAGAGGGATTTGGGAGTCCTGTGGCTGGGATGTGCATCAGTGCCTGTGGAGATTCCAGTCTCTGTAGTCCATCGTTGATGTTATGTATGGAGGCAAGTAGAGTGGATATCAACGGTTTGACTTCATGTGATTTGGACTAGTGGGCAGGGGCCACTGAAAGGTGTGGCAAGAACGTTGGCCTCTTAGGGACTGTAAAAAGAATCAATATAAGAGGCCATGCTGGGTGAGGCCCTAACTCGTAACCTGGAGAGGTTGATGTGAGGCGTTAGCTATGTGTTGGGCCGAGGGGCGTGTACCTCCATATGCGGATGAAGATGGGTGTTGGCCTCACGGAACTGATAATGATGAGGCTAGTTACTGGCATAGCTGGGTACCAGGCCGATAGCTGACATAGCGGATCCGAGAATGGGACGGGTAATGGGTAGTAGCGAGGTGGGTAAACATACCTTGCTTGGGGTAGAATGTGGGTTCCTTGCCAGAGGAATGAGATATTGGAGAACCTAAAGGGAAATGATGGTGGGAGGCAAGTTGGAACTGGAATTGGGCTTGACTTACTGTGAACGAAATACGCCTGTATAATCGGGGTGGTTGTTCTTGAGGCTGGTCTATGAATAGGTAACCTGAGGACATAGTTGTTAGAATCCTGACCCTACGATGGTGGGTACAAGATTCATAGGACATAAATCAAATATCCCTATAAGTGAGTAGGGTGAGGATCCTAGGCCATTACCAGAGACCATGGGGAGTGTTTAACCAATACTGCGACAATAATGGGGGATAGGCAGAGTCATGAGTGACCGCTAATTGGTCCTGTGACTTCTTTAGCTAAAATACATATAGGGGGATATGGAATACCAAGCTATGATGGCAGTTTTGAGCTATCCCGGTAGGACTTAGAATATTTAATTATGGTCGTGCCAGCATGGGAAGGAGGGTGTATGTGTGGGGAATTAAGGATCCCCGGGCGTAGGCCTGTGTACGGCCTGGCAAAGGAATTGCGTGCCAGCGTTGGCTGATGTAACATAGAACAGTTAGAGTGGAGTTGCTGTAGGTTTAGTGATACAAGGGTCGGTTAGGATGATGAACTTGCTTGAGTAGAATATAGCAGCAATGAGTAAATAACCTTTAGTGCATAATACGTGATTATTTTGACGTAGAGTCAGGGGGAACATATGATGGTATGGTAAAGCCTGGTACACTAGGGTTTGTCCCAGGGAACATGACGATACATATGAACATAGGAGTGTGGCGTGTTACAAAAAAGGTTTAGCGAATAGGTGATCGTCCTCCAAATAAGTAATATACCTATCGTGGGAGCAAGTATACAGATTGGCCATAACACATGGTAACAAATGTGAACGTGATGACTGCCTCAGAACAGTACCAGGTCCATAAGTGATAGAATAAGACATATGCGATATATGATGGTAATGCTATATATGTAGTGAATATTAAATGCTTACCAGAGCTGAATTAGTAATGGGAAACTGACAATATCCATGCACAATCGTAAATAATAACAAGAAACATAGCAAATATAACAGAACTACAGGGGGCATGTAAGGATAACTAGTAGCAGGCTAAAGAACCTGGACATTTCATGTATCAGGGAACAGTGTAAAACTAACGAATTGGTACTATGATTGTGGTGGCCGTTGATGGAAGCATGGAATGGAAGATGGAAGCATGTAATTGAGATAGACTGGAGACTAGTTCGGTAGAAATTTGACGAAAAGAAACTAGCGAATAGGAATGGAACAAAGAGCAGGCAGGAGTAGGTGAACTGACTTAAGTCCTGAACGGGAAAAAGTCCAGAATATACGGTATGTAAAAACGTAAACGTGTGAACAATTGTGTGTTCATGGATTTGGCCCATACAGGCAGACTCACGGTTCGTGGATTTGACTGGTACAGGAAACAAACGAGAGGTCAGCTATGTGGCTGGAAAGTACCCAGACTTGGTGGACACGGAGGTTTGGTCCAGGAAAAGGCCCGATAAGCCGGTAAGGGGTCTCATAGCGCCAGCGGGAACGAACAGCCAGTTCTGGAGAGGAGGGGAGTAGTCTCTGACTGCGTGTGGCTGGAACAGCGTGATGGGAGTTGTTGGAGCAGGGAAAACTTGGTCCGATCAGCGTGGGAGTCAATGACCGCATGTGGCTGGAACAGCGTGATGGGAGTTGTTGGAGCTGGGAGAACTTGGTCCGATCGGCGTGGGAGTCTGACCGTATGTGGCTGGAACAGCATGATGGGAGTTGTTGGAGCTGGGAGAACTTGGTCCGATCGGCGTGGGAGTCTGACCGCATGTGGCTGGAACAGCGTGATGGGAGTTGTTGGAGCAGGGAGAACTTGTCCAATCGGCTTGGGAGACTTTGACCGTATGTGGCTGGAACAGCGTGATGGGAGTTGTTGGACCAGGGAGAACTTGGTCCAATCATCGTGGGAGTCTCTTACTGCATGTGGCTGGAACAGCATGATGGGAGTTGTTGGAGCAGAGAGAACTTGGTCTGATCGTCCTGGGAGTCTCTGACCGCATGCGGCTGGAACAGCATGATGGGAGTTGTTGGAGCAGGGAGAACTTGGACCAATCAGCGTGGGAGTCTCTGACCGCATGTGGCTGGAACAGCAGGATGGGAGTTGTTGGAGCAGGGAAAAACTTGGTCCGATCGGCATGGGAGCCACAGTAGGCCCAGACCAGCTTGTTTGGAGTTTTAGGCAGTCTGTGTTGATGACCTTTGAACCGGAAGTAGTCATGAACCAGGCAGCATCAGCCCTGTGGTGTAGGGTGCCTGAGTTTAAATAGCCGGGTAACCCCTCCCACAACTTCAGGCTACGCCTTCCAATATATATATATATATATATATATATATATATATATATATATATATATATATATATATATATATATATATATATATATATATAAAGACAAAATATGAGGGAAGGCTGCTCTCCGGACTTTAAAACTTCAAACTTTTATTTAGGAAATAGTTAAAAACGACCAACGTTTCGGTCCCCGCTCGGGACCTTCCTCAGGGTCAAAATAGAACAGCAAACACTACAGTACAATGTGACAGTGGCAAATATATACTCAAATAATCAATTAGTTACTCACCCAAGGTGTGTTTCCGTGGATTCCCGCCATCACCCTGTGCGCTTCCGGGTGTGCGTGCGCATGTATACGCATCACTTCCCTTCAATTACGTGTCTACGTAATAGTTTACCCATCACCCTGGAAACCATAACAACAAAACGGCCTGTCTTTAAAAACAGGACCGTGATCCACAGGATGGAAGATGCTATAAGTATATTTACAAAAAACGTGCATCCAAGTGTTTATACTTAATACGATCTATTGTCAAAAAAGAGAGAACATGTGCAAATTAATATTCATATAGTTAATATTGATGCCTAAAGCAATGTGCATTAACCCCTAAAAGGGGTGTGTGGGTAATTGTATATACCTGAAGTGTATCATAACTAGAGTTGTGAGACCACTACTGTCTCCTATTAAAGTGCTAGTGAAATATATAAAGTGCTAGTGGAATATATAAAGTGCTAATAACTTTGCACCAAATTGTGCAAAACATGCAAATAAAGTGAAACACCCCTGCTTACTGTAGCTTAATGTGTAAAACAACTGTGCATACCAGTGTATTACAGCAACTCCAACATAAAGATACAACTAATAAACATATTCATTGCTTTCTATTACTAATTAAAAATACTTTCATTTAAAAATACTTTTCAATTAAAAATTTTTTTCCAAGCTAGCTGTGAAACTTCATATAAACGAATGATACGTATTGTTCTCATTTAACCCCATAGGAGCCACTGTATCCAGTTGATGGATCCAAAAAGTCTCTTTTTGAAGGAGCATCCTTCCTCTATCTCCTCCTCTTCGGGGGGGAGGAATGTGGTCTATACCCACAAACTTCAATGATGCCAGTGGATGCTTCTTTTCCAAAAAGTGCCATGCAACCGGTTTGTCTGATTGTCCATCCCTATAGGCTAACCTGATACTCGACCGATGCCCCCTAATCCTTTCACATAACTGAGTCTCCGTCTTGCCTACATAGTGGAGGCCGCATGGACACACCAGTTTGTACACCACATACTGGGTTTTGCAAGTAATGGTATGCTTGATGTCGTAGGTCCTGTTTGTGTTGAATCTCTTGGCCGGTATCATATGTCCACATGTCACACACCCTAGGCATCGCACACTACCCCGTATGTTGTGTTTAACTGCACCTGCATAGCTCTCCACAGGGTCTGTACGAACAAGTAAATCCTTGAGGCTCCTGTTCTTCTTATAACAAATAAGTGGCCTCTCCTTAAAGATCTTCGGCAAGGTGTCGTCCGCTGAAATCATTTTCCAGTTATCTTTGACAATGGCTGATACTTGGCTAGATGAGTTGTGGAAGGTCATAGGGAAGACCAACCTCTGTTCACGTTTCTTAATTGGGAGCGTCGGAGCCAAACAAGCTTTCACCAGTGCATCATCCAACACGTGAGCATCATATCCTCTTTCTAGAAATTTTTGGGTCATAGCCCCAAGCTGTATCTCGGCCTTGTCTTTGTCTGAATTGTTGCGGATCACCGACTGGAATTGGGCTTTCGGAATTGATTTTATCAGGGCAGCGGGATGGGCACTCCTAGCGTGTAGCAGAGTGTTACGGTCCGTGGGCTTGGAGAATAACGTGTGTTGTATGCCGTTACTGCCATATGAAATTTCAAGGTCCAAATATTGGACCCGGTCTCCACTAATATTCGCTGTGAACTGTATAGGTAGCGGGAGAGCATTCAATTCGTCGACCATAGTGGCTGCTGCCTCATGTGTGCCCTGCCAGATGATCAGCAGGTCGTCGATATACCGATAGTATCCAATAATTGAATGCTGGTATGGAGTCAAGATATTGATGGTTTCATAAACGTACATGTACGCGTTGGCATACATGGGAGCCATCGCCGACCCCATCGATGTACCAGC
This sequence comes from Pelobates fuscus, assembly GCF_036172605.1. Lineage (NCBI taxonomy): Eukaryota > Metazoa > Chordata > Amphibia > Anura > Pelobatidae > Pelobates > Pelobates fuscus. Next base: position 53,850,478 of record NC_086328.1, read on the forward strand.
CACCTGTAGGTACCACTGGTCCTCAAAACGAAAGTAGTTGTTATAAAGGATAAGTGACAGTAACTCCAACACAAATTCGATGGGCGGACCCCGGTAGGTAGACGATTCGTGTAACACCTGCCTCATAGCTTCAATGCCCCCTGTATGGGGTATCACTGTATATAGGCTTTTCACGTCCATTGTTATAAAAATTGGAGCTGTGTTGTTGAAATCCAACTTCCTAATTCTATCCAGTAACGTTTGTGTATCCCTGATACAAGTGTGGAGCTGTTCAACTGGCTCCTTGAAAATAAAGTCGAGCCACTGGGCTATCGGCTCCAGTATGCCATCAATTGCCGAAACAATGGGCCGTCCAGGGGGTTTATTATGGTCTTTATGTATCTTGGGGATACTGTATATGACCGGAGTACGAGGGAATGGTTTGTTCAAAAACCTGTATAGCTCCAGACTGATGAAGTCAGCCCTGAGGCCCATCTCTAATACATCTTCAATTTAATCCCCAGCGTAGGATCACTTGTGAGAGGGCAATACGTATTCATATCCTGGAGCTGTAGTTTCAAATCCTCCGCATAGTCCACATAGTCCACATAGTTCATAACGACTATGCCCCCTCCCTTATCCGCTTGGCGGATGATGATCGAATGGTCCTGCGCAAGATGTTTAAGTAAAGAGCGCTCATGCTTGGAAATATTGTGTTGCTTCCCCCTTGGGTTTGAAAAGGCCTCCTTTGCCATCTTGGATGTAGTCATCAGGAAGGTCTTAATGGATGCTCTGGTGGATTGAGGATCAAATGTAGATTTTACTCTAAATCCCTCAGGTTTGGTGGGCATATGGTGTGCTTCATCTTTATTACTGGTATGAAAAAATTCTTTAAGCCTCATGTTTCTGCCCATAATAAACAGCTCGGTACTCCATTTGAAAGAGTTGGGATAGCTAGTTGGAACAAACGTGAGTCCTTTGCTAAGGATGTTGATTTCCTGGTTGCTGAGTTGTCTATGGGAGAGGTTGAATACTGGGGTCACTTGGGGAGGGGGGGCCTTCCCCTTGTCACTACCTCTGCCCTTACGTCCTCTCCTATTCCTGTAAGGTCTTTGCCTCTGACCCTGCTCCTGGTGACCGTGCCTGGATCGGTCTGATCTAAAAAAGGTGATGCTGTAGCTGGCGTGTCGGTCTCAGACATAGATTCTCCAGAGGTTACATCGATTGTAGTTATCTTTGGACGAACAATCCTTTTACGGAAGCGTCTGGGTCTAGGTGGACGATCGCCTGAGAGCCACCGATAGACCCGATGGTCCTTGTAGTCCTGCTGAACCATCTCGAACTTCTGTTTCTTGAATCGTACCAATTCATTCTTATACTTTAGCAGTTCAATTTTAAGCTGTTGTTGTAGCTTTAAGCCCTCCGCAGACGCCAACATCACTGCTAGTTCAGTCTCCATAGCGAGAATCTGTTGTCGCACTTCCACCAGGTCACTCTTGACATCCTTGATAGTGATAAGTATTAGATCAAATGAGGCTTTATTCAATACATGGGTCCAATCCCTGCAGACTGTCACTTTATGTCTCCCAATAGAGGGTATGCTCAACAGCCTGAAGCCGCGCGGAATCATCTTCGCTTTGAAGTAGTCTGATAAAAATAAGCCATGTAAGTCTAAATCCACGCTTTTCTTGTGCAGGCGTAATAGCTTAAAATAGACATCCCTCATGGTATTTTGATTGGGTAATTCCTGGCTAGTCTGTTCCCATAGGATCTGGGCTGCCTCCTCCGGCGTAAATTGTAAAGTTTCAACATTCGTATTCTGTTCTCCAGCTAGCATTAAAAATTCATCCATCTCAGACAATAGACCAAAAATAGATGGTACTGTGTGTAGACTGTATGGGAGCTGAACGTGAAAAGAAGCATCCACTGGCATCATTGAAGTTTGTGGGTATAGACCACATTCCTCCCCCCTGAAGAGGAGGAGATAGAGGAAGGATGCTCCTTCAAAAAGAGACTTTTTGGATCCATCAACTGGATACAGTGGCTCCTATGGGGTTAAATGAGAACAATACGTATCATTTGTTTATATGAAGTTTCACAGCTAGCTTGGAAAAAAATTTTTTATTGAAAAGTATTTTTAAATGAAAGTATTTTTAATTAGTAATAGAAAGCAATGAATATGTTTATTAGTTGTATCTTTATGTTGGAGTTGCTGTAATACACTGGTATGCACAGTTGTTTTACACATTAAGCTACAGTAAGCAGGGGTGTTTCACTTTATTTGCATGTTTTGCACAATTTGGTGCAAAGTTATTAGCACTTTATATATTCCACTAGCACTTTATATATTTCACTAGCACTTTAATAGGAGACAGTAGTGGTCTCACAACTCTAGTTATGATACACTTCGGGTATATACAATTACCCACACACCCCTTTTAGGGGTTAATGCACATTGCTTTAGGCATCAATATTAACTATATGAATATTAATTTGCACATGTTCTCTCTTTTTTGACAATAGATCGTATTAAGTATAAACACTTGGATGCACGTTTTTTGTAAATATACTTATAGCATCTTCCATCCTGTGGATCACGGTCCTGTTTTTAAAGACAGGCCGTTTTGTTGTTATGGTTTCCAGGGTGATGGGTAAACTATTACGTAGACACGTAATTGAAGGGAAGTGATGCGTATACATGCGCACGCACACCCGGAAGCGCACAGGGTGATGGCGGGAATCCACGGAAACACACCTTGGGTGAGTAACTAATTGATTATTTGAGTATATATTTGCCACTGTCACATTGTACTGTAGTGTTTGCTGTTCTATTTTGACCCTGAGGAAGGTCCCGAGCGGGGACCGAAACGTTGGTCGTTTTTAACTATTTCCTAAATAAAAGTTTGAAGTTTTAAAGTCCGGAGAGCAGCCTTCCCTCATATTTTGTCTTTACATGATTTGGAGCTCTGGTGGTGCGCCCGGCATTGGACTAACTTTAAAGCGTGAGTGCAAGGGATATTTCTATTTTCTATATATATATATATATATATATATATATATATATAAACAAATTCGAAATCTGGCACTCTACCTTAACGGTTAATTCCTCAAAAAATGCCTTGGTGCTACAGAGCGTAGATATGCAGGAAATGATGAACCAGAGCACTCCAAAGGACTTGGTGAAAAAAAGTTATTTATCTGTGTACAGATGATCTTCCTGTACACAGATAAATAACTTTTTTTCACCAAGTCCTTTGGAGTGCTCTGGTTCATCATTTCCTATATATATATATATTTTCTTTCTATCTATATATCTATCTATATATCTGTTGTATCTATCTATCTATGTTATCTATTTCTATCTATCTATATATATATATATATATATATATATAAATATTTCTATCTATTTATTTATATCTATCTATCTATCTACATCTATCTATCTATTTATTTATATATATATATATATATATATTTATATTGATCTATATCTATTTCTGGCTATATATTTCTATCTATCTATCCATCTTTGTCTATATCTATCTATTTATCTATCCATCTATATATATATATATATATATATATATATATATATATATATATATATATATATATATATCTATCTATATATATCTATATATATATATATATATATATATATATTTATTTCTATCCATTTTATCTATCTATATCTATTGTATCTATCTATCTATATATATATATATATATATATATATATATATATATATATATATTTATATCTATCTATTTGTATCTATTTATTTATATTTATTTATATCTATTTATATTTATATATGTCTATTTTTTATCGATCTACCTTTATCTATCTGTTTCTATCTATCTATCTATTTCTATCTATCTATAGCTATCTATTTCTGTCTATATATTTCTATTTCTATCTATTTTTATCTATCTATTTCTATCTATATCTATCTATTTTTATCTATCTATATATCTATCTATCAATCTATCTATACCCCTATCTGTATTTATCTCTCTCTATCTATTTTAATTTATCTATATATTTCTATCTCCCTCCCTCCCACTCTTTTCCTCCCACTCTTTCCCTCCCTCCCACTCTTTCACCCTCAGCCACCCACTCACCCTCAGCCACCCACTCACTCTCAGTCACCCACCCACACTCACTCAATCACCCACACTCACTCAATAAGTTTACTTACAGTTTGAATCCTCCCCTCCTGCTCGGTCTCCGTCTTCATCCTGTCAGCTCCTCCAGCCTGTCAGTTCTCAATCACACGTGACAGCCTGCAGACAGAATGCTTGTGCACAGAGCTGCCCTCTGTCTGATGAAAGCAGATCTGAGTGGATTGAGGAGTTTTATGCCTCAATCAATTCTTAAGTCCCTCTCGTGGCAGTCTGAGTGACTGCAACTGGAGGTGTTCCTAGCTTCCAGTGTAAACACTGTATTTTCACTGTATTTTCTCAGAAAAAAAATGCAGCCTTTCTCTTGTAAACAATGTATTTACTGAGAAAATACAGTGTTTACACGAGAAAGGCTGCAGGGAGCTATAGATCTCACCTGAACAACCGCATTAAGCTGAAGTTGTTCAGGTGACTACAGTGTCCCTTTAACTCAAATTCAGTTTAAAAACATTATGAAGGGGGTACTACTTCCATAATGTTTTTTTGTTTTTTTTTTCAAATGGCCCTGAACACTACTAAATTCCCTGTGATTTTTCTCATAGGTTTAATGCAAAAAAAATAAATAAATCACATCTGCTTTTACTAGTTAATAACTAGGTAGCACTTGATGTGGTTTTTGTTTTTATAAAGGAAGAAGTAGGGTGCGGTATAAGAACAGTGGGAAGCCTATATAATAAAAGGATGTTGTGAGAGGTATACATATTTCTATCTATATAGAGCAAACATGGCAAAAACATATTATACCCCTATGTAAACCTGTCCCTACCTGTTTCAGGACAGAATCCATATGTTTTATCTTTGTCATAGTCTTCTGTGGTTGCACACCATCTGTAGCCATCAGTTCTTCCCTCTGTTGTGCAGCTATCATAACTGGTACCTTGAAACTTGAAAGGGAATTTGCAAGGCTTCCCTTCTCCATTTCCAGACAAAGTGAAGAGTACTAGAGGAAACAAGGCAAGTATTCATTATGCAAACATTAGTATAAGAACAATTAACACAATAGTTATACATTTGCACTTCCTAAATTTTAGCCACAGTAATGCAAAGCCTAAATATTATTTGTGCCCTATGTATGCAGGGTACTATGTAGTGTTTACAAGTGATATGCCATTATATTATCTCATCCTCTATTCTTCTCTTCATCTTAGCATATTTAAAGAATATTACCACCCCCAAAACAGCTTACGCTTATTTAAGTTGTTTTGTGAGCAGGAGTAGAATCAGCAAGTCTTGTCAATAAAACAAAACATGAATTACTTACATCATTGCTCTACTTAAAAAAAAAATGTAGATGACCGTTCTTTTTAGCACTTGAATACCCGAGGAATATTTGACAAACCCGTTGACATAGTTTGGTTCATAGATGTGTATTTCAGAAATGCAATTATGCAAAGCTGTTGTACATGTGGTAGGTGGGACAGCAGTCACCATCACTGGGGGCTGAAGACAGAATTTTTTTTGTAGTACCCAAGTTATTCTTGTGTCTTAGTCACCCTGTGTCCATTATAGTGCCTGGGGTCTAAAATGTATTGTTTATTGTTAAATGTTTTGTGTGCTCTTCTGTCCCTCTGATGCTTTCTACTAACTACGTGGATTTGTCTGTGTAACCCAGCGGTTCCCAAACTGTGTACTAAGGCACCGTGGAAATGTTTCCCAGGTGCTATAATCATAGTACCTAAACCGCGCCTCACTCTCTCCTGCCGGTTCTGCAGGACCGGAGGGGAGATCAGACATCTCCCCCACCGGCCTGCTAGCAGTGTGATGCTGACAGCCGGCAGGGGAGTGAGAGGACCTGAGGGAGCTCTAACCTGCAGCTCCGCCGGGTTTTCCTCTTGCGAGTTCGGAGGCTGCTAGAGTTCACTCTCCCCACTGGGACCACCATGGCTTTTCCACTGGACCACCAGGGATTACCTTGTACTGCCCCCCCCCCCCCCCCCTTCCAGGCACAGCTAAGCATGGAGAGGAGATATGAAAATAATTGTTTTTAATTTAAAAAAAAAATGCATCTATTTATGAATTTCCCCTCCTACCCCAAAGACCCACAAAACTCCCCCCATGCACACACAACCCCCCCCATAAACACACACTGCTCCCTCATACAAACACACTGTCCCACATACACACACACTGTTCCCCCCATAGACACACACTGTATCCCTCTTGCACAAATTGCCCTGCATTCACACACACACAATGTACCCCTCAAGCACAAACTGCCCCACATACACACACTGCACCCTTCACACACACTACACCCTTCACAAACACAATGCACTCCTCACACGCACACACTGCACCCGTCACACACACTGCACCCTTCACTCACATGCACACTGCACCCCCGCCACACACACACACATGCACACCCACACATATTGCACCCCACACACACACACACTACTGCCCCTATCCCCTTCTACAGCCCCTATTCCGGGTAAGTTGTTAAACAGCTTAAACAGTTTGACTACTTACCCTGGGAATGCAATACAACACTACTGGCACGGTAACCACTACAAAGTGCAGTAGTGTTTTTTGTGCCGGAATTGTTTCTTTAAATAATCTACCAGTGCCCCTCCCATGATTTGGTTCTGGATCTGCCCCCGAAAGGCAGGCATTTCTGCCGAACAGGGGCCCAGTATATGTCACAGTGCTGTATTTATATACAACCTAGATTTTTTTTTGACTTGAGGCGCCTTGGAAAAATATTGAAATATTAAGGCCTTGAACCTAAAAAAATTGGGAATCACTGGTATAACCTGTACGGTACCAACCAACTGTTGGTTGCCATTATATTGCAACAGTTATGTACAGCACCACCTGTTGGTTGCAACTGCATATGCACTACCTGAATAGCAAGACTCTGTAATTTGCATATTCATGCAGATTTGCATATTATAGTTTCTGCAGACAGGAGATAGATAGTTTCCCTTCAGATTAGAGACAGTGCATGACAACAGAGATTTTTTTACTCGGGTCTTCCTCAGGTCTTCTTCGTCACTATAAAGTGCCCTCTACATACATGCTATCCAGTTCTTTGCCTGCCCCCGGCAGTAGAGGTAGTCAGGCTTACCCTTTCTTATTTTCCTCAAAGCAGGGTGAGGGGGCTGTGGGGAGGCTTTGCTTCAAGCCTGAAAGTCAGGATTGCCAGCTGGTAAGCACGCTGCAGTTTCAGGTGGAAATCACGGATTATTAATTTTTAAAATTTATAAAAATAACCATTACTATTAACAAGTGATTAGGTTTTTTTTTTTTGTTTTTTTCTATACACACTAAGGTACTTTGGGAGTCTTCTAAAATATGTTTTTTTCTGCCTGGACATAATTGGGTTAAATACATCACCTGACTCAATTATTTCTCAGGCAGAGGGGAGGGATTGTATGCCATGTGTGGGAGTGCCTTACATTGTAAATGTGGTATTATTGGTTTGTAGGTTTGTGTGTCTATCCCCAACAAGGTCCAGCAAGGTCCATGTGGGCATACACCTTGCACAAAAGGCTAAAGAGAGATTTGTTTACCCCTTCATGAAGTCTTGGCTCATGTTTTGGGGATTTGAGAACTACATTCACTCGGGGGATTGCTATATCACAATATTCCCTTGAGTATAATGACTAGCTCGTATAAGAGCTGTTCCTGCTAAGCTCTCTGGACTAGGAGAGGTCTACCCACTGGAAGCTGGATCCTGGTCTTGGGTCCAGGGTGGGTGGAGAATGGCGAGACCCCAACCAAGCTGCGGCGGTATGTGGGGTCTATGGTGGTTATGGTGCTCCAGCACAGTGCTCATGGTGTTCACAAGTACTAAGAAGCAGTGATTGCCTGAGGTGCCAGGCGGTCCGTCACAAGCTGTATCCTCTATATTGCCTTGGTTGCATTTATATCTATAGAGTGTGTCTGTCAGTTTTACGATGGCCGTGGCTGGACAATGTAGGACTTGGAGGGGCACGTGACGTCAATTTGCTCCACCATCACAGGTGTAGCGGAGAGCCGATCTTTCACAGCTATTCTCCACTAGAGATCCCAGTGAGGCTCAGGAACAAGGTGATGATAAGTCCACAGGCAAGGTTTCTAGCAGGTAGAGTAATACAGCAATATCCCCATCGCAATCCAAATAACTGGACGACACACAGTTTCAGGAGTAGATCTGACAAGCTTTATTCCACAGTTCCTTATAAAGCCCTCTCCCATGCAAGGGAGGAGGTTCTATCACTTAAGACATTATCCAATCTGTGAACAGTAACCTCCCACACATCTCCTCCCCTCCTCTAGCATCATAATCCACTTATCATGTACATAGTTTACCCAAGTTTTGGATGTACCCTAAATACTTGGGGTACATCCACAAATCCAATATCTCCAGATAGCCCTAGTCTGGAGGAACAACATATTTTAAAATCAGCCCATTCGGATAAAGCGTTCGGGAGTTATGGGACTTTAAAGTATTGACCGACCGCAGGGGTAAAGTATCCGAAAACAGTTCCATGCATTTTGGCCCTGCGGTCGGTCACAAACAGGCGAATACAAACAGGTGAATTATTGCTGTTAAGTGGCCTGACGGGGATTCGGATGAATCCCCTAGTTCGTGGTGTTCTTTCTACCGAATGGCCCGCCCACTTTCCCCACGAAGTATTGGGAGTCTGGAGGTCTCAGCGGTGGTTGCCTAGTCAAGTGTCCGATTTCGGTTCCAGACACTCGACGGCAAAACACCGCTGTTCGGCAGTTTAAGATGGCCGCCGCCACGTGTTCGTATCCCGAATGGCGGCCACCCAGAGGACAAAGACCACACTGCACGAATAGGTAATTACCCGTTTGCAACATTGTTGCAAACGGTAATTGAAGGCACACTTTACACAGGGTGGTCTGGTTGTTCGGTAGTTTCATTCCCTTGTTTCATTCAAATGATTCTACCGAACAACCAGAGGAATACAGTACTTTACACACATTCAACTGCCAATATAACCAGATACAATGATTTCTATGCATGTTCACACACATTAAACTAGCAATATGACCGAATACAATTATTCCCATACATGTTGTAGGACAGCCCGGTACCAATCCGCTACACTGCTCCCCCTTGCCCACAAGCCGGCATACACAGTCTGATCCAACACGGATCGGCTTGGGGATGTCCGGGGGCTCACGGATCATTTCTCTAAGTCAGTTTGTCTTGACAACCCGTCAGCATTTCCATTCCGCTTACCCGGCCGGTACTGGATATTAAAGTCAAAAGGCTGTAGCGCCAAACTCCAGCGCAGCAGCCTGGCGTTGTCCCCAGCCACCCGGTTCAGCCAGACTAACGGGTTGTGATCCGTGAGCAAGGAAAAGGGCTGTCCATACAAATAGGGCTGCAGTTTCTTTAGGGCCCACACCACAGCCAGACACTCCTTTTCGATGGCGGCGTAGCTTACTTCTCGAGGTAACAGTTTGCGACTGATGTAAGCCACTGCATGTTCGCCGCCATCGGCCCCGACTTGACTCAGTACTGCCCTCAATCCAAACATAGAAGCGTCTGTGTGAACAAGAAAACGTTTAGTTGGATTGGGAGCTGCCAAGACAGGGGCATTTATCAGTGCATTTTTCAATTGTTGAAATGCCTGCTCACACTCCGGGGTCCAGTTTACTTGGCGGGGAAGGTTCTTACGGGTCAGGTCAGTGAGGGGTTTGGCCAGGGCGCTATAATTGGGAACAAACTTCCTGTAATACCCCGCTGTCCCTAGAAACGCTAAAACCTGGGTCTTAGTCCTAGGGGTGGGCCACTGGGCTACAGCCTCTACTTTGGCGGGTTCGGGTTTCTGTTTACCGCACCCTACTCTATGTCCCAGGTACTGTACCTCAGCCATTCCGATACTACACTTGGCCGGCTTCAAGGTCAAACCTGCTTCCCTTATCCTATCTAGCACAGCTCCTATGTGAGCTAAATGTTCCTGCCACGTATTGCTAAAAATAGCAATATCGTCCAGGTAGGCACAGGTATAGTCCTGAAATCCATCCAGGAGCCGATCCACCATCCTTTGGAAGGTGGCTGGGGCGTTTTTCATCCCAAATGGCATGACCTTAAACTGGTACAAGCCAAATGGGGTGACAAAGGCCGACTTCGGGATGGCGTCTGGGGCCAGGGGGATTTGCCAATAACCTTTACACAAGTCAATAGTGGTGAGTTATTGGCCCCTGGCCATTCTGTCCAGTAACTCGTCTATCCGGGGCATCGGATAGGCGTCGGATACGGTCTTCTCGTTCAATCTCCTATAGTCCACGCAGAAGCGGGTCGTACCGTCTCGCTTTGCTACGAGGACTACAGGAGATGCCCAAGGGCTGTCTGAGGGTTCAATCACCCCCAGTTGGAGCATCTCGTCGATCTCCTTACGCATGTTTGCCCGTACCGCTTCTGGGATGCGGTAGGGAGTCTGGCGCATGGGTAGTTGCCCTGGGGTCTCGACCCGGTGAGTTGCCAGAGGCGTGTATCCAGGTACATTAGAGAACGTGTCGCGTTTCTCTTCTAATAGTTGCTGTACCTCGATCCGCTCCTGTGGGCTCAGCCGATCTCCCAGCGCAACCTCCCCTAAATCCCCGGACAACTGCCCATCCCCCAGCAAATCGGGGAGGGGTAAGCTGTCAAACTCTTCAGTGTTAGGGGCACAGATGGCGGTTACCTCCTCAGTACGCTCGTGGTAGGGCTTCAGCATGTTCACATGGAGCATGCGTCGCCCCCCAGTCCCTGTGCAGGGGCCGATAATTTAAGTGGTGTCACATCTTTGCTCCACCACCTTATATGGGCCCTGCCAGGCGGCCTGTAACTTATCATGTCGGACAGGTTTTAAAATTAGTACTTTCTGCCCGACCTGAAAGCTACGGTCCCTGGCTCCCCGATCATACCATGTGCGCTGGCGGGTCTGGGCCTCCTGAAGGTTTTCCCTTACCATCTTGGTCAACGCTTCTAGGCGGTCCCGAAAGGCCAACACATATGGTATGATGGGGGTGCCGTCTGTGCTCCGGTCTCCCTCCCAATGCTCTCTAATAAGATCTAATGGGCCTCGGACACTCCTCCCAAACAGTAATTCAAACGGGGAGAACCCTGTGGATTCCTGCGGCACCTCCCGGTATGCGAATAGGAGGTGCGGCAGGAATCGTTCCCAGTCCTTGTGGGTCTCTGCAAAGGTTCGGAGCATCTGCTTCAAGGTACCATTGAATCGTTCGCAGAGCCCGTTCGTCTGGGGGTGGTAAGGGGCACTGATAATAGGCTTAATGCCACAGATCCTCCAGAGGTGTTGGGTGAATTCTGCGGTAAACTGGGTACCCTGATCCGAGATAATCTCCCTGGGTAATCCCATCCGGGAGAATATCCGCATGAGGGCATCCGCGACCGTTTCAGCGTGGATGTTGGTCAAAGCCACTGCCTCTGGATACCTGGTGGCATAATCTAGTACCGTTAAAATATACCTTTTTCCTGACGGGCTAGCTTTATTGAGAGGGCCTATCAGATCCACCGCTATTCGGCTAAAAGGTTCCTCTATTATGGGTAAGGGGTGAAGTTTAGCCTTCCTGCGATCTCCCCTTTTTCCCACTCTCTGGCAGGTATCGCAAGTCGTGCAATATCTGCGTACTTCCTGGCTAATCCCTGGCCAGAAGAAACTCTGGGTTAGTCTGTACCTGGTGCGACTAACCCCTAGATGTCCGGATAGCGGAATATCATGCGCTATCCGGAGTAATTCAGCCCGGTACCGCTGCGGTACCACTAATTGTCTCCTCGCTATCGGGTCTGACCCTGTAATCTGCTTGCTTGTTTCCCTGTACAAAAGTTGTTTATCCCAGATAAATCTCTCTCCCTCCGCCCCGGGGGGACCCGTGACAACCTTGTCCCTATACACCTGAAGCTTGGGGTCTGTTGCAACTTCAGCTACAAATTCATTAGGTGGAGCCCAGGGGACACATTCTAGAGGGGGGGTAGGGTTGCTTACCTGGACCTCCGGCAGTGTGTTGTGGTCCTGGATGCGGGCCTGTTGTTGGGTGACTACAGGGTTGACCTCCCCTGTGGTGGGCGACTGGGGCTCAAAAGCAGAAGTGAGCCTCCCCAGATCGTTCCCCAATAAAACCTCCGCCGGTAAATGCGGCATCAACCCCACCTCCACGTCCCCTGCCCCCGCTCCCCAATGTAAATGTACCCTTGCTGTAGGTAGCCGGTACACCACTCCCCCAGCTACCCGGACTGCAACAGTTTTGTTCAGTTTTGCCTGATCTGAAATCAGGTGGCTCTGTACCAAAGTGATGGTGGCTCCCGAATCTCGTAACCCCCGGACTGCTGTACCATTCAGATATACGGTCTGTCGATGGTGCCGTAGATTGTCCACATTGGCCTGGACAGGATCTGCCTCATGCAGTACCTCCCATTGTTCCACAGTGGTAATGGGGACTGCAGAACCATACGGGGTGGCAACTAGGTCCTGGTAGTGGTGGGCTGCGGCCGCCCTGGGTGGAGGTGGGCCTGGACGAATCCAGGTGGAACGGTCCCGCAGCTGTGGGCATTCCCTTTTATAATGTCCCCACTTCTGGCAGTGATGACAGGGGCCAGCGGTGGGTTGTCGGAACCGGGGCTGTGCAGCGGGTGGTGGTGGTGGTGGTAGTGGTCTCGGTGGAGCTGGGGTGTAGGTGGTTCCCCCGAATGTTTTAAAGGTTGCTTTTGGAGCTGCAGGTTTTTGTTGCCTGCGTGCATCCAGGTAGTCATCTGCTTTTCTAGCAGCCTCGGTGAGGGAAGTAGGGTTTCTGTCCCTTACCCATTCCTGGACCTCACTGGTTACTCCCTCATATAACTGCTCCATCAGCAACATCTGTATTACATCCTCCATGGAACGTGCCTTGCTAGCTTGCACCCACCCGAGTGCTGCCCTCTGTAATCGGCATGCCCACTCTGCGTGCGAGTCCTTCTCTGCTTTCTTTAAATCCCGGAATCTCCGCCGGTATGCCTCGGGTGTTATAGCATACCTGGCGAGTATAATTTCTTTTACTTTACTGTAATTCCTTATTTCGTCATTAGGTACAGTCCGATATGCCTCTGCTGCCCTCCCGGTTAACCTTCCGGCCAAAATAGGTACCCAGTCCTCTGTGTTAATTTTATGCAGTGCACACAGTCTCTCAAAGTCTTGCAGGAAAGCGTTTATATCTTCCTCTGCCTCCACATATGTCTTAAAAGCCTGGTATGGTATTTTAGGCTTACCTTCCTGTGGTACACTACTTGCAGAGCTTTGTTCTGGAACAGTTGTCGCCTGTGTCCTTAGGATGAATTCTTGTACCTCGGACACTGTCCTGGTAATAATTTCTGCTGGGGGGGTTTCCCCATAAAGGGATAGCCTGAACTGAACCTGCCTCTGGAATTCCGATTCTTGTGGTGTTCCTCCCGGCTCCCTCTGTGCCGGAACTGAATCGCCCTCCATTCTGCACTCTGCCATGAGTTCTGTAACAAGTACTGCTTTCTTCTTATTGCTGGCTTGTATACCCCTTGCCTCTAGGAGGTCCTTTAGCGTGGAGCGTTTTAGCGCAGAAAAATCAATCTCCATCCGTACTCCATTTACGCTTGTTCCTCTGTGAGTTTGGATCCCAGCGCTGCCAACCAATGTAGCGGAGAGCCGATCTTTCACAGCTATTCTCCACTAGAGATCCCAGTGAGGCTCAGGAACAAGGTGATGATAAGTCCACAGGCAAGGTTTCTAGCAGGTAGAGTAATACAGCAATATCCCCATCGCAATCCCAATAACTGGACGACACACAGTTTCAGGAGTAGAACTGACAAGCTTTATTCCACAGTTCCTTATAAAGCCCTCTCCCATGCAAGGGAGGAGGTTCTATCACTTAAGACATTATCCAATCTGTGAACAGTAACCTCCCACACATCTCCTCCCCTCCTCTAGCATCATAATCCCCTTATCATGTACATAGTTTTACCCAAGTTTTGGATGTACCCTAAATACTTGGGGTACATCCACAAATCCAATATCTCCAGATAGCCCTAGTCTGGAGGAACAACATATTTTAAAATCAGCCCATTCGGATAAAGCGTTCGGGAGTTATGGGACTTTAAAGTATTGACCGACCGCAGGGGTAAAGTATCCGAAAACAGTTCCATGCATTTTGGCCCTGCGGTCGGTCACAAACAGGCGAATACAAACAGGTGAATTATTGCTGTTAAGTAGCCTGACGGGGATTCGGATGAATCCCCTAGTTCGTGGGGTTCTTTCTACCGGTAGTTTCCCCACGAAGTATTGGGAGTCTGGAGGTCTCAGCGGTGGTTGCCTAGTCAAGTGTCCGATTTCGGTTCCAGACACTCAACGGCAAAACACCCCTGTTCGGCAGTTTAAGATGGCCGCCGCCACGTGTTCATATCCCGAATGGCGGCCACCCAGAAGACAAAGACCACACTGCACGAATAGGTAATTACCCGTTTGCAACATTGTTGCAAACGGTAATTGAAGGCACACTTTACACAGGGTGGTCTGGTTGTTCGGTAGTTTCATTCCCTTGTTTCATTCGAATGATTCTACCGAACAACCAGAGGAATACAGTACTTTACACACATTCAACTGCCAATATAACCGGATACAATGATTTATATGCATGTTCACACACATTAAACTAGCAATATGACCGAATACAATTATTCCCATACATGTTGTAGGACAGCCCGGTACCAATCCGCTACACTAGGCTTTCAAGGAGTAGCGGGATGATCCGCTTTGGCACAGGGTGCAGACGGCGCCATTGGGGGTATACCAGAGGCCGGACTCTGGAGTCGCATACTGGCAGCAGCAATGTGAGTGGAGTCTTCATGTTGGCTAATATTGGTTATTTTTAAAGTAGACAGGGTACTGGGATTTAGTATAGAGGATGGGGACTGGGTTTTTAGTGTAGAGGGGGACTGGGATTTAGTGTAGAGGGGGGCTGAGGTTTAGTACCGAAGAGTGCTGGGGTTTAGTAGAGGGTGATGCTGGGATTATTATTTTTTTTTTTTTATACTGTACTTTTCCAAATAAACGTATGTTTCTATGAAAATGTAAGGTTTGATTTTTAAAGTAGCCCACATAAACGTAAACTTAGTTTATTTGGCCTGTGCTAGCCTTTGAATTTGACATTCTTGCTCTACAGTATGTCTAATCATGAGGCTGCTGAGAGAGCTTAAAGGAGCACTATAGTGCCAGGAAAACAAACTCATTATTAGGTCCACCCCTCCTGCTGGGCCTTGAGGGGGGAGGGGAGGAACAATTTTGTTTTCCTGGCACTATAGTGCTCCATTAAGCTCTCTCAGCAGCCTCAGGATTAGACATACTGTAAAGCAAGAAGGGCCCCCTCAGTGCTGGTGTGATTGGTGTCTCAGTGCTGGTGTGGCTGATGTCTCCTCCCCCTGCCGTCAGTTCCGAATGCGCATGCGGTGGCCATAAGAAAGCATTAATCAATGCTTTCCTATGGACGTCCAGCGTGCCCTCATAGCGATTTTCACATTGAGAATTGCGGAAGCGGCCTCTAGTGGCGGTCAGGGAGACAGCCACTGGAAGCTGGATTAACCCTCAAAGTAGCGGGTTAATCCAGCTGCAGGGTGAAAACTAGGGGGACCTGGAACCCAGACCATTTAATTGAGCTGAAGTGGTCTGGGTGACTATAGTGGTCCTTTAAGAGAAAGAAAATGTACTACAAAATCAAAACATTTAATTTGTTCACTATGTTCCCAACCCATGCTAAAGACTTTAGACAAAGTGAAACAATCAGAGATGTCATCATTCTTAAGCTGGTCCCAGCAAAATTTACAACAAACATTTGTTGACATGCAGTATGCAGCTATCCATTCTGTGCATGCCTCTGTTTCCCGTGATACAACGGTAAAAGCACCTGCTAAGAAATAGCACAAAACATGGGAATTATCTTATGCAGGCACTGATTCCTCCAAGATCAGTAGTAGATAGTTCTAGTGATTCTTCTGATAAATAACTTTGTTTTCCAGAAGTATGTATTGGAAAACATATTAAAGAAGTACAGATTCTAATGGGTGATCAGGAACAAATCAAGAGTAAAGGGGAAAAAAAAAATGAAAGCTTTTCCTTTTCATGAACATTAAAAGATTTGATTTTGAAGGAATGAAAATTTCCAGCAAAAAACTTTTAAATCAAAGCACTTCAAAAATGTTTTGTCATTAAACAACACATTGGGGTTTCCAGAGGTTTGAACGATTCAATTGAAAAACTTTATTGACTCTTCTTTAAAGAAGCTGTTTGTTGGGGGGCGTGTCCAACTTCCGGCGAGAGCAGTTGCATGGCTTAAGAGCTCCACCGTGAACTCAACCTAATAAGCGACAAATCAAGCAATCTAACTGCAATTTCATGATCCTGCACGTATTCCACGAGGCTTATTACTATCATGCCGCCGTCAAAGCAATTAAAATTATCGGAAGCAGCGAAACTCCAGAAAAAAGCTCGCAGAAAAGAAAGCCAAGATGGCGACGACATGGCAAACACGTCGGACGGCCAATCCGACCATGATTCCACTTCCTCTAAATACTCTGAAACAGCAATCACGGAGCGCAGTCTCCACAAGATGTTGCAAGAACTCCGAACTACAATCAGAGCTGACATCCACCGCATTGACCGCAACCTGAGAAAAGAGATCTCTACCTTAGGTGAGCGAACTAGCCACTTGGAAAACAGGTTAGAGGAATTATTTGTGGCCCATAACGAAGTAGTAGACAAACTACTAAAAATCTCAGAAGAAAATGCTACACTAAAATTAAAATTAGCAGATCTAGAAGATAGATCTAGGAGGCAAAATGCCTGCTTCAGAGGCATACCAGATGACGTCTCCCACGGTGCCTTACCAGCATACATTTTATCTGTCTGCAAATTCCTGATCCCAGGTCTGCCTGACTCAGCTTGGGCCTTTGACCGAATGCACAGACTCCCGCGCCCGGCTCGATTGGCGAGTGACATCCCAAAAGATGTTATTGCCAAATTCCACTACTATGCCCACAAAGATTCCTTACTAACTACAGCTAGAAAAGTGGGCACACTTCCAGACCCCCACCAACAAATATCCCTATTTGCGGACTTATCTGCCATCACAATGGTAAGAAGAAAGGAATTCATCACTATTACCAAAACTCTACTCAATAACAACATATCCTACAAGTGGGGTTACCCAACGAAAATACTAGTCTGGTGTCAAGGAAAAACTCAAGTAATCAACGAGCCGGCCGAGTGAATGAAACTACTTACTGCATGGGGACTTTGGAATAAAGACAAAGCAACCCAGGAAGATCTGCCTGCGGCAGACACCTCCCTGAGACTGCTTCAAACGGAATGGAGTATGGCGGGTTCGCCGCACAAGAAAAAATGAACTCTACTTACACAACCAGCGCTCGTATCAGGACGGGTACAATGGTATACTCCTTAGTAACTGTGAATGGAATAATATCTGTCAGGTCTTGCCTTTCCTTAATAATGGAGTCGATATTCCTTTGTCTTACCTCTACATTTTCTAATTGATATTATAACGTTCGCAACAGTTTTTTATCTAGATTAGCCATAAATGTACGGCCCAGATATGCTTTACTTGCAACTGATATATTGGTCCGAAAATCATAGTTATTGTTTTTATAACCGTATTCTAAAAATCCCTAGTTGGATGTTACGCGCAAACTAAGTGCAATTCAGACATTGATCGCAACAATATGCATATAATGCTTTGGATCTAATATACTGCATGTCTGATTACAAGTAAGTTACCCCCCTTTCCCTATCGCTAAACTCCTACCACAATGCAGGTGATAATTGACCTCAACTGGCAAGTGTAAATAGTTATATGTTGTATATCCCCGATCGCACAGACAATGCAATTAACTCCTTTCATACCGGACAAATATAACCTTGACTTGAACACTACCAGGGGTTACTCGCTAATTCAAAACCAGGAAGGGATATATAACACTCTGATGGCTTACCTTTACTTTATGTTTATGATGGAGCCAATATTCCTTAGCCCCACACCTACATATGCTAAATAACATGTGCAACAGTATCTTATCTAGCACAGCCATTAATGTATGGCCCAGATATGCATTACTTGAAGATGTAATACTGGTTGCAAAGATCTAAAGATCATAGATATTGCTTTGATAACAGTTTTACCTACAATCCCTAGTTGCATATTACATGCAAACTAAGTGCATATCAGACATTAACAGCGACACTGTGCATATAATGCTTTCAATCAAATATACTGCATGTCTGAGTACAAGAAGAAGACATCCCTTCCCTATCGCCAAACTCCTTCTACATTGCAGGTGACAGATGACCTCAATAGATAAGTGTAAATAATTTATGTTGTACATTCCTGGTCGCACAAACAATGTGACTAACCCCTCTTAGACAAACAAAACTCAGACTTGAACACTACCAGGGGTTACATGTTCATTCTCAAACCTGGCAGGGATGTATTACGATTTAACAGCTTTAGAATATTCCTTTCTACAGTTTTAGTTATATGTGTATGCAGTTAATGCAACATAAGCATGAATGTATCAGGTTGTTAGGAGCTCCTACCCCCCTAGGTCACCTTCAAGGGAGATATTTGTAAATATAGTTGTTTTTTGTTCTTTTATTTTTTTCTATTTCTATTATTTCTTCCCTCTCAAATTTTGTGCCCCCCCCCCCCCCTCAGGAAAGCGCATATATGGCATACCAACGGCAAGACTGAAACCTACCCTCTATATCAAGACTCACTATGCTATAAATACATCTTATGGGAAAATGCCTGTAATACTCCGATTAAGGTCTGTACATATCTTTTTATATGGACCAACAGCACACTACATTCCATTCAAAATCCCCACAGTATAAATACCACACCTAAAAGCCACATCCACCGGTTACAATGACTAACACAATGAAAATTCTATCTCTTAACGTCAAAGGTCTCAATAGTCCTTATAAAAGGAGGCAAGTGCTGAAAGATATGCATTCTGCCAATGCAGCCATATAGTATGCCTTCAAGAGACCCACTTCTGTAAAATAAACCCACCCCAACTACGCTCAACAAAATATCCCACAGCATTCCATGCATATGCACCCAACAAATCCAAGGGTGTAGCCATTCTATTACATGCAGATTGGGTCTTCACACTAACTAAACAGTATACAGATCAAACAGGCAGATTGATGATATTAGTGGGAGAATTAAACGGGATCCAACTGAACGTGGCATCCCTATACGCTCCCAACGACACCCAATGTTCTATCCTTAACAAAGCAATAAAGAAAATCTCTTCCATGAAACAAGGGCATGGCATAATATGCGGCAACTGCAACTGTACACTAGACCCCTCACTAGACATACAACGCATAAATAATAAACCACACAATAAACTTGCTATCAACAATAGCAAACTATTCTCAAATCTAATTTTCTCGCACGATCTCTGACACGTGGAGGAATTTATTCCCTACTGCCAAAGAATACACTTATTTTTCCCCTGTCCACCTAACATGCACGTGAATAGACCTCTGTATGATAGATAAATCAACAATGCTGCACCTACAAAACCAAACAATAGGACAAAGAACATGGTCCAGTCATGCCCCAATAGTAACCACAATAGCAGTACCATATCCTGCAAAAGGCCGAGGTAAATGGAGGTTAAATGAATCCATTATTGACTCATCTACAAATTTGCAAAAAATAGCTATAGAATTACAAAATTACTTTACCAACAACACCACAGACGAAACTTCGCTAACAACCCAATGGTTAGCTCACAAAGCAGTAATAAGCGGAGAATTTATAAACATAGGCTCATCCATTAAAAAACATCTTATCAACTAAAAAAATGGCACTAGCATCATTGGAAACATCCAATAAATTTTCCCCTTCCAAAACCATGACTAAACAAATTGCTGACACACGAGCAGAAATACAACAACTTTCCGCCCAAGAGTACACTAAAAACGCATTCAAACTCCAACAAAAGTACTACAGTTTGGGAAACAAGGCAGGCAAACTTCTAGCCAACCAATTGAAAATACCTCCAAACAAAAGGTCCCTTCCCAAGCATAAAGCCCCCGGCTCAGATGGGCTTTCTCATTATTACTACATTAAAACAAATCAACAATTAATTCCACATATCACGAAACCGAATAAACCGCCCACATTATGTGGCAACCTAAGGCCAATATCGCTACTAAACGCAGATGTAAAACTATATACCAAGCTGATTGCCTCCAGGTTAAAACCCCTTCTGTCAAATCTAGTCTCAGAAGAACAGGCAGGTTTTGTACCCGGTAAACAAGCAGGGGATAACACTAGATACTGTATGGATTTAATTGACTGGGCTAACCGCCAGGGACAAATGGCCTTAGACGCAGAAAAGGCATTTGAGGGGGGGCGGGGCCTGACCGCTGAACTGTGAGGAAGCAGGCCTCACCAGCTCCTACAATTCAGGGCAACCAAAGCTGATTTAGGGCACCAAAACGGCGTCACAATGATCCCTCATGGCCACCAAGCGACAGGCGATACTGGGGCGCACAAGCAGACACCACACAAGCGAAGATACCCCTCAGGCGCACCCAGAATCAAGACGAGGCCTACCAGCACGGCGGGCGCGGGGAAGTCGGCCGCTTTCCTGCTGCCTGTACCAGCCAGGTGCTGGCCTCCGAGCCCTCGTTTCCCCCCCCCGGACCGGCGGGGGTCATCCCGGTCCACCCGCTCACGATCCCCATGAAAGGAGATGAGCGGATGAAACAACCGCGAGGTATAGAAGCAGCAGACAAGGCTGACAAAATGGTGGACAGCAACCACGCCTCAGTCTTCCACAAGGCCAGGCGGGACACGGAGCTCCGGCTCACCCGCATATTTAACTCCTTCTGGGAGCAGTTGGAAAACTGGCGTGGCCCTCGGAGCCGGGGATCCAGTCGGATGGCAAGCCTAGAGAACCAGCACGAAAGACCCCAGTGGGAATCCCGGCATATACCGCCAGCTCCCTACCCGGACCCCACAGGCTCCCGAGAAAGATTGCCCTGCTAGCGGAGACCCGTAGCCTCACTAAGGGCAACCACAGCCGGACCCGGGTAAAACATACCGGGGGCACAGCAGTAAGGTGGCGGCGCAGAAACCAGACTCTCCGCCCGGCCAGGATACAGACTAAGAGAGGTACGAAGCACCCCATTCACGCCAAAAAAAGACTGACCACAAAGCTCACCATGGGGGCCGCAATGGCATGATGCCACGAGCACAGACACAGCCTGCAGACACAGAGATGGGTAGAGCCCACCATCGGAGCCGCATCATACCTGCCACAGCAGATTCTGGCCCACACTCAGATACCCCACCCACGCACTGCCGGACCGGGTGACATACAGACCGCAACGCAGCTGCAGCAGACAGCGCAGGGGGAGCCCATACAAGGCATCGGATGAACCCAGGGCCGCCATAAGGGCATGACAACCATAACAGTTGTCATGGGCCCGGCGGTCCTGGGGGGCCCGAGCCCCACATACTGCTGCAGTAAGTAATGGCTGAGCTGGGGAGTTAAACAATCTCCCCAGCCAGCCTGCACTCAGCAAGGGGCCCGCATAGCCGTCCGCGGGCCCCTGTTGCTAGAAATATTCTCCCTCCGTGCAGGGCACACTGAGGGACAGCTATAGGGCCCTCCCAAAGACCCCAATAGGCTGCCCCTCAGTGTGCCTGTCTCAGAACACGGCCTCACTGAGCTTCCTGTAACACTGCTCAGGGCAGCTCCGTGCGGCTTGTTTTGCAGGAAGTGACATCACCAGTCACAGTGAGCTATGCGGAGCTGCCCTGAGCAGACTTACAGGCAGCATGTCAGCATTGTGAGATTCCTTCAGAAGAGGACCACCAGAGAGGTAAGGTTTGGGAGGGTTTTGCTCCCAATGCATCCCCTACCCCCCCCCCCTGCTCCCACTGCATCCCCTACCCCCCTTGCTCCCACTGGATTCCCTGCTCTCTCTGCAGCCCCTACCCCCCTGCTCCCACTGCATCCCCTACCCCCTGCTCCCACTGCATCCCCTGCTCCCTCTGCAGCCCCTACCCCCTGCTCCCTTTGCAGCCCCTACCCCCACTGCATCCCCTACCCCCCTGCTCCCACTGCATCCCCTACCCCCCTGGCTCTCCACTGCATCCCCTACCCCCCCTTGCTCCCACTGCATCCCCTACCCCCCTGCTCCCACTGGATCCCCTGCTCCCTCTGCAGCCCCTACCCCCTGCTCCCTCTGCAGCACCTACCCCCTGCTCCTTCTGCAGCCCCTACCCCCTGCTCCCTCTGCAGCCCCTACCCCCCTGCTCCCTCTGCAGCCCCTACCCCCCTGCTCCCACTGCATCCCCTACCCCCCTGCTCCCTCTGCAGCCCCTACCCCCCTGATCCCTCTGCAGCCCCTACCCCCTGCTCCCACTGCATCCCCTACCCCCCTGCTCCCTCTGCAGCCCCTACCCCCTGCTCCCTTTGCAGCCCCTGCTCCCACTGCACCCTCTGCAGCCCCTACCCCTCTGCTCCCTCTGCAGCCCCAACCCCCCTGCTCCCACTGCATCCCCTGCTCACTCTGCAGCCCCAACCCCACTGCTCCCTCTGTAGCCCCCACTGCATCCCCTATGCCCCTGATCCCACTGCAGCCCATACCCCTTGCAGCTCCTACCCACTGCAGCCCATACCCCCTACTGCCCCTCCCTCTGCAGCTCCTAACCCCTGCAACCACTGCAGCCCATACCCCCTACAGCCCCTACCTCCCTGATCCCTCTGCAGCCCCTGCTCCCTCTGCAGCCCCTACCCCCTGCTCCCTCTGCAGCCCCTAGCCCATACCCCCTACAGCTCCTACCTCCCTGCTCCCTCTGCAACCCCTACCTCATTCAGCCCCTACCTCCCTGCTCCATCTGCAGCACCTACCAATGCTCCCACTGCAGCCCCTACCTCTCTGCTCCCTCTGCAGCCCCTACCTCCCTGCTCCCACTGAATTCCCTACCCCTCTGCTCCCACTGCAGCCCTTACCTGCTGCTCCCACTGCAGCTCCTGCCCTCTGCACTGTGCGCAATGGTAGGGTTTCGCTTTTGGTAGTGGCTAGTGGGCTACCCAACTGCTCCCACTGCAGCTCCTATTACCCTTTGCACCCACTACATCCTGTCCCTCCTCTGCACCCACTACAGTCTCTATTCCCCCCTGTACCCTCTGAAGCCCCTTCCACTCACACCCTTTACAGCCCCTTCCTTTCGGCACCCTCTGCAGTCCCTACCCCTTTGCACGCACAAACATAAAGGAACACTATAGTTACCAGAACAACTACAGCTTAATTTATATTATACAGCTTAATGTAGTTGTTCTGGTGAGTATAGTCTACTACTGCAGGGTTTTTTTCTGCAAAGACTGCCTTTTCAGAGAAAATGCAGTGTTTACATTGCTGCCTAGGAACACCTAGGCGCTTCCTGTGTCAGTGTTGCAAAATGTGCAGCACTGACATTCAGCATCTCCATGCTCTGCATGTCGACGCTGAACGCTTGTCATAGAGAAGCATATATATATATATATATATATATATATATATATATAGCGATTTTCGCTATATATATATATATATATATATATATATATATATATATATATATATATATATATATATATATATATATATATATAGCGATTTTCGCTATATATATATATATATATATATATATATGTGCACAGAGGGCCCCCTGCTACCTGTACGATGAAGAGGGGGCCCAGCAGCACACTCTGTCCTCCTTTCCAGCTGCTCTCTGTCTAACTTTCCTGCACCCTGCGGCCGCCAGAGCGTTGCCACGGGTTACTATGGCAACGCTCCGCACAGCACGCAGGCCTGTCTTGCGAGAGTTAGTCAGAGAGGAGCTGGAAAGGAAGACAATGTGTGCTGCTGGGCCCCCTCTTCAATGTACCGCGTCTGGCTCCCTCCACCATGCCACTGGATCAACAGGAAATGTGATCTCCCCCCTCCCTGGCACGGTAAGAACCAGGGAGGGGGGAATAAAATTGAAATATACACAAATAAATATAAAAAATAATACTCCCCTCCCCCCTATTTTACACACACACTGAATCCTTACAAGCACACTCTGCACTACACACACACACACTACATTCACTCAACACACACACTACATTCACTAAACACACTCTGCACTACACACACACACTACATTCACTAAACACACTCTGCACTACATTCACTAAACACATTCTGCACTACACATACACTACATTCACTAAACACACTCTGCACTCACTACAAACACTACATTTACTAAACACACTCTGCACTACACACACACACTACATTCCCTATACACATTTTGCTCTACACACACACACACACTACATTCACTATACACATTGTGCACTACATTCACTATACACTCTCTGCACTCACTACAAACACTACATTCACTAAACACACTCTGCACTACACATGCACTACATTCACAAAACACACTTTGTACTACACACACACTACATTCACTAAACACACTTTGAACTACACACACTATACACACGTTTCACTCACTATAAGTTCACTACAAACACACTACATTCACTATACACACTACATCCACTACAAAAACACACACTCTGCATTCACTATACACACACCTACATCTAATGCATGCATACAAACATTACATACATTACACAAAACGTACAATCTGCATCCACTATACACACTGCATCCATGACACACATACTGCATCCACTATACACACTGTATCCATGACACACATACCGCATCCACTATATACACACACACACTTCATCCTTGTGGCTGGACTCGGGGCTGGCCCCGGGGGCCCAGATCTTGAGCTGTGTCAGGGGCCCTAAAATTTCTGATGGCAGCCCTGGATGAACCACACAGCACTGGGACTCAATGTCTAGCAAAGGACTCTTCACCTGTCCTATTTTCTCTTTTCTTTTAGCTTTAATAATTTGTTATTACTCAGATGATCTTCCATAATTTTCTACGCAATTAATCCCTACACAATGCTTTTTACCTGTAGTTTAACACTCCCCTAAAGTTTAAAGGTGAATACGCCTACAAAAGTCAGGGTTAGTTCATGAAGCAGATTTGTGTTTTAATTGCAGCCTAGCCTTAATGTTTAACCCATAGCAACGCAGCAACTGATTACAGATATTCAGCATGTTACTAACACATTTGTTTACTTAACTAAGCATAATGGAGTCCTCACGACATAGCTGGCTAGGTATGTGCGCACAGTGAACTCCCTATTAATGTTGATGCTTTGCCTAGCCTAAATTATAAATATTTAATTGTATAACCAGTGTAAAGTTAGCATGTTTCTACTTCCCTGCCCACATGGCCAGCGGTACACTTAAGTATCTCACATTTTGCCTAAAGCCGCTAACAGCTGGAAATATGCCTTCTCCGACCAACCCTTGTTGTTATCATTTGTGAGACAGCTATAGAGCGTTTTCAATGGCAGAGCTTAAACTGTAAACAACGTTGAGCATTGATTAAGCTATTTAACCTATTTTATTTTCTACTAGTTAATCGTATTACCTAAGCTATCTCTAAATATAAAAATTGTGCTTGATTTTGCATGTACCTATGTTTCAAATGTCTTTTAAGCATTGAAGGGATGCCTTTGGGGTACCTTGCAACAACATGTTATCAGCTTATGCACTACAAAAAAAAAGAATTAAAAAAAAAAAAGAAAAGGCATTTGACCGCCTTAACTGGTCTTACATGGAAGCAACGCTAAAAGCTTTCAGATTCTCACAAACCTTTATTACAGGCATAATGGCTCTTTACTTGTCACCCTCCGCAAAAGTTTTCAACACAGGTTTTTTATCTAGAAGCTTCCAAATAACCAACGGTATGAGACAGGGCTGTACTCTCTCTCCCCTAATTTCCATTCTCTGCCTAGAACCATTTATAAGAACGATCAAAAATGACTCAGGCATGTCAACTCCAGCAGGACAAAATAAATTTGCCCTATTCGCTGACGATATCATTATTTTTCTTGCCAAACCAATCACCTCCATATCCCATCTGTTAGATACCCTGACTTCATATGGTAATATTTCATTTTACAAAAACATCAACCAAACTCAGATTTTTCAAATGAAAACTTTACTCTCATACCATAGATGTTCTGAAGACATGCTACTCTTTTGATTGGCGCAAGACCTCTATCTCGTACCTAGGCATCAAACTAACTCACTCTAGAACACAAACCATTAAGGAAAATCACGACGCAGTGCTCACTAAAATCTCCGGACAGATGCAATTGTGGGACAAATTAAACACTTCCTGGCTAGGTAGAGTCAACTCTATCAAAATGATGGTTTTACCTAACATACTTTACTTATTTAGAACACTACCTATTATTCTCCCTAACTCTATTATTAAAATATTCCAATCAGCAATAAACGCCCACATTTGGAAAAGAAAACCCCCCAAGAATCTCCTTCCATCCCCTTTGGCGCCCTATAAAAAAGGGAGGCCTGAGCATCCCAAACATAAAACATTATTACAGAGCAACAATTCTAGCTCAATGTCTAGATATCATGACAGGCAGAACTAGACCGGTATTGGCTTAAACTCGAACAAGCATGTGGCAACATCCACTCCCTATCTGATATTCTGTGGACATCACGCACCTATACTTCATCAAAGGCGCTGCCCTCCACAAACTTCCTTATAGAATTGTGGGCTTCTTGGAGTACAGCGCTGTGTCCCTACAAGGAACTATTATACCCAGCCCCAATACAAGCTCTCTCAACAATCTCGCCTGACCTACCCATACAACACTGGTCAAATAAAGGAATAACCAATGTACACTCCTTGTATAACGACAACGGTCTACTCACTTTCCCAGAGCTACAAGCCTCCCATGAATTACCATGCCGGGACATTTTTCTTTACCTAAGGGTGAAGAACATCATAAGGTCTAACAAAATGGAACACATAGATACGTCCTTACTCAGTAAAATAGGCTACAAATGCTATATGTTAAGAAACAACCTGTCCTCATCCAGATTCCTAACACTTTATCTGGCACAAGCAGACACATTTCAAATCAATAAGTTGCTGTATATGCTGACATGGGAAGAAGATTTAGGAAAGACTTTCCAAATAGCGGAATGGGAGACAGCTATCACACTTACAAAAAAGGTCTCAAACTGTGTTACCCACTGGGAAGCGTACTATAAAGTACTGATGAGATGGTACATGGTACCCAGCAGATTAAGCACAATTTACCCTACAACATCCTCAATATGCTGGAGGTGCAACAAAGACAAGGGCAATATAAAACACATTTGTTTAGGACTGTAAGAAACTACATACCTTCTGGACAAGTGTGCATTCACTATTACGCACGGTGTCAGGGCTATCAATCCCACTCACACCAGATGGTTATCTGCTCCACCTAATTCCCGACCTAAACCGCATCCCTTCTAGAGCCACGGTTATTAATGTTCGACTAGCAGCTAAAATAGGCATTGCGGCCCATTGGAAAAGTAGCACATGTCCCACTATATCAGATATTCTACAGAGAGTAAACTCTACTTATTATCATGAGAGAGAATGGGCAAAAATAAGCAATTCAGCAATTTCATATACAATGGTGCAATTGGGAATCGTCATATAAACAATATGTCAGCCTAAGTTAATATGACAAACCTGTACTATATTGCTTTCACACACTACTAACATATGAAGGTTCCCTCCTTCCTTCCTCCCTCCTTTTTCCTCCATTCCTTCTTCCCCTCCTACTTTTCCTCTCTTCATTTCCCTCATTTACACCCCAGTGACGAGTGATGCTCTCAGTGTACATACCACAAGATTCCATTCTTTCCTAATACAGACAGCAACAAGTCATGCAAGGCTAACAGCACAGCCTGGGCATCCTGTACCATAGCAGAGATAAATACATGGACTAATCAATTGTGTATTGTGCATGTTATACTTGTTTTTCACATGGCTCTAGCAGTCATATAGCGTGGATCTGTCGTTCAGTGCTTAAAGAGTGTCCGTTTGGATCGAATCACACATATATGTTTATGCTTATGTAACCACTATATTGCTATTCCCCGCTATCAGGGCAAATAACCCGTGTGTGGTGTCCTATCACATACA
This sequence comes from Pelobates fuscus, assembly GCF_036172605.1. Classification (NCBI taxonomy): domain Eukaryota; kingdom Metazoa; phylum Chordata; class Amphibia; order Anura; family Pelobatidae; genus Pelobates; species Pelobates fuscus. The sequence goes on from NC_086328.1 coordinate 53,878,797, forward strand.
TATTACTAATGTGAAGGATAACGCACATATTAGAACATCATTTGTATATTATCATTGAATAAGCCTGTAATGAATAAATATGTAATGAGACAACTAGTAATAGATCAACTTGTATTAGCTAAACTGAACTGACAAACTTGATGTGGAAACTTGTTATACTAACCATGCAATGACAAACTTGAATTGATAAACACGGACTGTTAATGGAAGCCTACCCCTCCCTTTTTTTTTCTGTACTCCGTTTACTGTAAAAAATCAATAAAAAAAAAAAAAAAGAAGCTGTTTGTCTTCTCAGCATATCAATGTAAAGCTCTAATTGCAGGAACATTAGTGGCTAATGCACATAAGCTATGGCTAGAAAAGATCTATGTGGGGGAGTGCAAAGAAGATACAGTACAATTACATCAAAACATTAAGATGGCATCAGATTTTTTTTTTATTTGATTCTGTGATGGACCCTCCATCAATCGATGCTCCTAGTGCTTACCAAGGACCATCGGCACCGCACCAGACACCATAAGCACTGCTAATCCCACAAACTGCTGAAGCTTGGCTGGAAACTTACCGTCCCCTACCCACCCTGGATCTACGACAAGGCTCCAGGTTCCAGTGGGTGAACCTCTCCTCCAAGAGAGAGTAGCAGGAACAAGCCCAGGGAAGTATACAGAGTATAGCAATCCCTGTCATGTCCTGCTCTGCTCTGTGAAGATGTCTGGCAATTGCTTCTGGTATCCAGTACTCTTGTTACAATTCTTGTTTAGTTTTTCTTGGTTTTTGATTTTCTATTCTATGTCTGGTTTTCTTTATGCTGGGATTTCTGGGTTCATTCCTGTAATCCATCCCTGGGATTCCCAGTCTCCAGGTTACATTTAAATGTTTGTTTTATGTTGCCACACCTGTTTGTATTCCATCATTTACTCTGTTTCAGTGTTCCTGCAGGCAGCTCCTCAAGGCTTCTGCCCTTTCTTGCAGGTAAGTGCTATATATGTCCTTTGGTTGTTTTAGCATACATTAGGCAGTGTAGGACCTGCCAGATATGGGGTACATTGGCGTTGTTGGCAGGCTTATGCAATGTATGATCATATAGTGTGACTAAATCCCCATGATTTTCATATGGAGTACTTAGTTATTTCTCTTCTTGTTTTGTCTATGTTATCTTGACTTGTTTTAGTTTGTATACCTAGCCCATGTACAGTCCTGTTCAGTCATGCCCATGTTATGTTCATGTTTTCCTCATGTCTTGTGTATATGTTCTGGGTTTAGCTTACTATCCTTCTCTGGTTCTGGGTTCTATTAGTTCTGTCTTTTATCATGTTTGGTGCCTATGTCTAATCTTGCCTTGTTTCTAGTACTGGATACAATCTTGCTGCAGAGCCTCCCTATTCAGCTCCTGGGAGGTCTGCTAATTTCCATGCTCCTAGTTCCTCCCACTTAACATCAGGCATTATGGGTCCTGGTCCATGCGCCGCCTGGACACTGTGTCTGGGTTCCAGGCACCGGACCGCCACCCTGACAATCCCCCAGTGTAGATGCAGCCTTTTCCCCCACACATGAGACAAGGCTCTATGTTGACGGTAAAACAGGAACTCAGCAGCCTGGGGGTTTATTGTGTCTTATATGCAGGTTTTCCCACAAGGTTACCACCCACGTGTACCTTGTGGAACACAGAATACAGTCACTAAAATCAATCAGGACAGTTTTGTACATGTAGACACTCCCAGATAACCCTCCCCTCTGCTTGGGAGATAATTGCGTAAGATACTGTATTAACTCAATTATCCCCAAGCAGAAAAAACTAATTTTACATAAAACACAGAAAACACCCCAAAACATCACATATCCCCATAAATATATCCCTGGATAGCCCTGATCTGGGTGATCAACATATCCAAAAATCACCCAGATCAGAGCAGGGGTTCAGGAAATTCCTGGAAGTAATATTTGACCGGTCTAGTTCACATAGTTCAAATGCAGTTCAAATGCACAAACAGGAGCCGTTCGTGCAAATAGCCAATGTTAAAGTGGTGGTCGAATTGTTGAACGTCGTTCGACTCCCGCCAAAGCGTCAAAATACCGGAAAAGGTAAGGCTCAGCGGTGTTTGTGCCATTGCATGTCCGATTTTAGTTTCATGAGATCGACAGCAAAACACTGCTGACCGCGTTCGACTAAACAAGATGGCCGCCACCACGTGTTTGACTATACGAACAGTGACCACCCAGCCATTCATCAATTAGCTCGCGGTTAACCACCAGCCTGGGAGGTAAATTGGCTGCACACCCCACTTGTGTGTGGTTCGGCTGTTCGGTAGTTTGTTCGGTAAATCCCATTTACCGAACCACATAGTAAAAAGTCACGAACAAGCCTTTTTACAGGGAGAAAACAAAGTTTTAGCAGATGGGCCATAATCCTGAGGCAAAAGGCTGGCAATCAGGCCTCTCCAAAACCAAGTGGTGAGGTTATTTTCACCACAATTTTCCGTCAGGAAGCTTGAAAAAAAAATTAGACAAAATGTATGGGTCTAGCAACGGTGGCAAGAAAAGCAGTCTGGTTGGGAAGCTTGTCAGCAGATTCAGCTTCCAAATATTCCTTGTGTGACATTACTTTTGAACAAGGCAGACTGTTTGATTCCAAATTAGATGATCTGTTGAAGCAGATGATGGAAAACAAAAAACATTACCAGAAGAATACATTTGAATACAGAAGAAAAATTATCAGACAAAAAGAATATAAATGTTGTAACGGATTACCTGGCACCCCCGACTGAGTACCTCCGTTAATGGATGCTCCTAGCGTTTCCTGAGGACTCCAAGCACTCTGGCAGACACCACAATCACCGAATCCGAGAAACCTTTAAATTATCCCAAGCATATGAATGCTGTAGACCATTGAATAGGAACCATACGAATAGGCTTGTACTCCTAGCAGTCAACTGGAACAGCATACAATAAATAATTCCCCCAATAATGAGACGACACATCACTTTGAGGGTAAAACAGGAACTCTCGACTGGCTCATCCAGCCCGGCTTTTATTACAATAATACACATACAGTCCACACCCAGGGGGAGGCATAAAATATCCAATCACATACATGGTTCAGCCCACACATCCCCTCCCCTCAGATAACATTAAACCCAATTATCCGGTACACCTTTTCAGCCAAGTTCTGGATGTACCCCAAAACCCGGGGGTAAACCTTTAAATCCAGCATCGCTGGATAGCCCTTATTCAGGGGGACAACATATTCAAAATTCAAGTCATTCGGATGAACGGTTCGTGAGATATGGGGTTCCAAAGATTTGACCGACCGCATGGGTAAAGTATCCGAAAACAGTTCCATGCATTTTGGCCCTGCGGTCGGTCACAGAAAAGGGAATGAAACTGACGAATTGCCTGGGTTATAGAGACTAAGGGGAATTTGCATGAATCCCCTAGTTCGTGAGTTTATTTCTACCGAACGGCGGGTCATTCTGTAGTTTCTATACGAATTTCTGGAAGTATGGAGGTCTCAGCGGTGTTTGCCTAGTCAAGTGTCCGATTTTAGTTCCAGACACTCGACGGCAAAACACCGCTGTTCGGTAGTTTAAGATGGCCGCCGCCACGTGTTTGTTTCCCGAATGGCGGCCACCCAGAGGACAAAGAATACATTACACTGATTGCTAATTACCCGTTTGCAACATTGTTGCAAACTGTAATTGGAGGCACACTTATTCCTGGGTGGTCTGGTTGTTCGGTAGTTTCACTCAATATAATGAATGGAGAGATTCTACCGAACAATCAGTTGAATGCTGCATACATATCCCAGGTTAAACTCAACACATAAATACATATGTAATATTAAAGGCAGTATACTGGAATATGCTCCACAGTCTTAAAGGGACAGTAGTCCCAAAAGTCCCAATATGTCCATCGCTGATTTTAAAGGGCCAGTAGCAGCAATATAAAGTACAATATGCCCCAAATAACCCAGGGGCCATAGTCAGCAGGTAGGAGGCTAGCAAACAGGCTTCTCCAGGGCCCAGTGGCGAGGTTGGTTTCGCCACAAATGTATCACGCAGAAGACTCTTTTTTGGCAAAATGGCAATATACTACATCAGACCTGTAACGGATCACCTGGTACCCCAACTGGGCACCTCCCTTAACGGATGCTTCCTAACTGAAGCTGAGGACCATAACCACCGCACCGGACACCGCAGACTTCACAACCGCCGTAGCTTACCTGGAATATTGCCGTCTTCCTTCCATCCTGGATCAACCTCTGACATCCAGGACCGTGTGGGTGAGACCTCTCCTCCAAAAGAGCATAACCGGAACAGCTCTGTGATTAGAACCCATTGCATAATAAAAATTGCCAGGGACATCCCCCTATACAGGTACAATGCAACTAGTCAACCAATCACAATGCAATGTATCTTTCAAACTAGTACCCGCCTAGCTTGGAGATAATGAGGCCAACGGTTATACAATCTAATTACCTGCAAGCGCCCAAAAAGACCATGCTTTATTGTATCCGAGAAACAGTGTAATAATACATAACTTTGGCATTTTAGAGACACTATAGTTCATTCCATGAATCGTTCGGTAGCTCAGATCTGGGGTAATCAAACATACGAATTGCGCCCAGATCCCACGAACAGAACGGGAGGTTTCTGCCATAGAAAGTATCGTTCGGCAGTTTGACTGTGAACCTCTGATGGCGGCCATGTTTTTAGGTCGGTCAATGGACAGCGGGACCTCGGCTCTGTACTTATGGAGCGGAGGTCGGATACATAGTCACACGTATCCCCGCTATCAGTCTGGTTGTCCCGGCCGTGAGTCTTTTGGCAGTTTCCGTTCAGGGAATTGTATACGAATGGGGGGAGCGGCACACTCCGCTCGCAGGGTGGTCGGCCATTCGGTACTTTGAGAGGTGAGGAGGTTAAGTGGCGGCACACGCCAAAGGCTCGGGGGTCCCTCGTTCGTACCGACGAATTGGCCTTTATAAGAGTTTGTGTAATCTGTTAGCATGGTCTGAATGCCGATAGAATAGGGTTTTCAACGAAAGGAGTCAGGTTGTAACAATATATCGAGTCCTTGTAACAGGCCACACGTCCAAATCATAGTTAAACGCCTAATTCTCTCTTCTACAGGGCCGTAGTCAGGGCCTCACTTTCCACGGCCACACATTTTGAAACTTTTACATGTCATTGAGAGGTCAACATCCCACCACCACATCTGTGGCAACATACTTATCACGGCCAAATCATAGATAAAGCCTCTCACGTGGCACTAGTAGTGCCTCATCTGTCACTAGTCAAAGTTAAGTTTTTCGCTTCGGCAATAGCCTTACAGTCCAGTTCACCTGAGGGATTCCCCCCCTGCCCCCCCTTGTTTGTGTAAATTTTCTCATACGCCCCTAATCCAATTCATTTATTCATTTCTAGAATGTCGCAAGATACATCTCCCATTGACAAGTTGCCTACTGATGAGATACCATTCACTCCTATCAGACCCGAGTCTCAAGGCGCATCTCTCGCCCCTTCTACCCCTACGTCTTTGAGAGCATGGACTATTCCAAAAATTACGACCAAATTTAGGCTTAGGGGCATCCCCTTTCCTGCTATGGCTTGTAAGGCGGAACTCTACAGACTTTTGAACAACCAAGCAGCTGAGCCTAGGCCAGGCTCTAGCTCTCAAGGTCAACCATCTGGCGCTGGCACAGCCACCCTGGACACCCTTGTGGCAATCCTGGCCAACCTGCAGACCTTGAACAGCAGGTTAAACAAGGTGGAGAGTGCCATAGCCCCCCCCAGGTAACCTTCCTGACCTCTCAGCCCTCTCCCCGGCAGTACCTATGGCACCAACACCCGCCCCTATACTTCCCCCTTCAGATCCTGCCTCAGATATGTCTAATTTTGTGTCACCAGCTAGCTCCATCCCAGACTTCATTAGGAAAGAAATCCTGGATGGGAAGGACGTGTGTCTGGTGTCTTTGCTTATAACCTCCCAAGACGTGCTGGTCTGAGGCCCCCGTCTTGTGCCATATGTAATTCTTCAACTCACTTGGCTGATTTGTGCCCTTCTGTGGCTGATCCATCCACCCCCACTCCCACCCCTGAATCCACTTCCACTCCTCACAATAGACATGAAAGAGGTCAGCGGGATAAACTGGCTAGGCCCATCTCCTTTCTAGGGAAAGATCAGGTGTGCAATAATTTCAATGCAGGATCCTGCAGCTTCAGCGCCTGTAGATTGTTGCACATCTGCTCTATCTGCTTCAGGGCACACACTAAGACCATGTGCCCGGCCAGTTTGTCCCCTAGCAAGTGACTAACCGACATTAATATTGACAACCTGGCTTTTTACTTGAAAACTCATCCAAGTAGACATCTAGTGGAATATTTGTTAACAGGGTTCACCCAGAGCTTTCTCACGGGTCTCGTAGCCATTCCCTCAGGCACGCTGGAATGCCCCAATCTCCTATCAGCCTGCCTAGACCCAGAGGCCACGGATGCTCTCCTTTCCACAGCAAGAGCACAAGGTTTCATGATTGGCCCCTTCACATCCTCACTGTTTTCCTCCTGGCGCACTAACCCCATTGGCATAGCTGTACACAAATACTCGAATAAAAAGTGCATGATTATTGATTTATCGGCACCGCACTCTTTTTTTGTTCCCAGCATTAACACACTCATTCCCGCAGACGAATTCTCACTACAGTACGTAAAAATTGACGACGCTATACAAACCATCATTTTAACTGGTAGCAACGCTTGGCTTAGTAAAACAGACATAACCAATGCATTCAAATTACTGCCCATGCACCCATCACTTTGGCACTTGCACGGTGTTAAATGGCGAAACAGGTACTATTTTTTCACGCGACTCACTTTTGGGTCCAGAAGCAGCCCTAAACTGTTTGATATTTTCGCAGAACCTCTATGCTGGCTGCTTCTGAACATTCTTAGGTGTCAAGCTGTCATTCATTACTTGGATGACTTCTTCATAATAGAACCGAGCGCACGCACACCCACTGATATCCTCAGCACCTCAGCACTTTTCTCCACTCTCGGGGTATCTTTGTCTCCCTCTAAAACGATTGGCCCCACTACTAAACGTACTTTCTTTCGCCAGCCTTCCCCCCGAAAAACTGGTCCGCCTGAGAGGGGAGATAGATATGTTCCTGCGGAATGATGTATGCACCAGGAAAGAACTTCAGTCCTTATTGGGGTACCTGAATTTCGTGATGTGCATCATTCCGCAGGGAAGGTCTTTTGTGTCCAGGCTTCTTTGTCTGTTTCACGGGGTACCGGATGCCTGCCCAATTGCGTTGGACCAGCACGCCAAAGCTGACCTACTCATGTGGGGGAAGTTTTTGACTGAGTGGAACGGTATCTCCATGTTTATTCTCCATCTGTCCGACTCCTCACCCTGCATTTATACTAACGCTGCAACCAACACGGGTTTTGCAGCTATATTCGGTAATCACTGGTTTAGGGGTCACTGGCCCGTAGGGATGCCTTGCCGGGTTTTAGAGAAACATCAGCCCTTTTCGAAATTTACCCCATTGGTGCGGCCGCACACACCTGGGGTCACCTCTGGTCCGGCAAGGCAGTAAAATGCTATTCCGACAACTTGTCAGCTTGCGATATCATTAACAAGGGGCGCTCTTCCGCCCTTACCATTATGTGGCTGATTCGCAAGCTGACCTGGCTGGCAGCAACCGTCCAGTTTCACTTAATTTGCTTTCACATCCCGGGTATTCACAACACGGCCGCTGATGCTCTGTCTCGATCTCAATTCCAGGTATTCTTCCAGGCACTCACGTCCGCCCACCATCAACCATCCAGAACACCGAGGTTTCACGAGTTAATCCTGGATTGAGGAAGAAATATTGGTGTAGCGCTCTATGGTGGTAAATATATAGGAAAAAAATGAAGGGAAACCTTGCTGTACCTTAATGGATATATATACTTATGAATAGTCCCAATGTTTTCAGACTGACCTTAAACAGAGAACACAAATATACAAAACATAGTGTAACCTGTATACAGAATATAAATTGAAATAAAGTGCATAGGTAACTAACTCACACTTTTCTGAGCTAATGTACTAGCTCAGGTATATGTGCCTTAGGGTCCGTAAAGGCGACCCTCACCCTCCTTTCCGTCCAAATTTTCTCCAGGTGCAGTTTCAAACCCTGAGCCAATATATCGGCTCGCTTCATCAGACGTATGTGGTTAAGGACCACATTCCTTCTTTGTAATAGCAGGTAGAAATAAAAGCCGTAAGTGTAAAAAATATATAATATATAATTTATTGTATAAAAAATATTTTTTAATATAACATTAATATAAAAATAATATATCAATAAAATAACACTTGTGGCTATAGTCCAAAAGACAATTCTGTCTGCTCACTATTCATCCAGGACGCATTTCACCAAATTGGCTTCCTCAGCTGGAAAAAATGTTCATGAGGCGTTATGGACTCCTTCCTGCTTTTATATCCAGTTAATTGTGGCTTTAGGCTTTCATTTTTCGCGGGCAATCTCCATGGTAACGGAGATGCCCTCTGTTTCAAGCCTCCTTTTCGTCCGGTTACTTCCGGGTATGATCACTTCCGGTTTCGGCTAGTTTTGTGTCATTCGTTCCACAGTGCGTTCCACCATGCGTTCCACCTCATGGCTGCATTTCTACTGTCCTATGCCATATTAAGAGCTGTATTCCTCGAAAAATAGTTAATAGTGGGTCAGAAGGGAGCAGTTGTTCCACTAAATCATACAGTGACTCATACCACACCAGCACAAAAATATATCTATGAGCATACCGTATATACTCGAGTATAAGCCGAGTTTTTTAGCACGTTTTTTGTGCTAAAAACCCCCAACTCGGCTTATACTCGAGTCAGAGTCTGTATTATGGCAATTTGCATTGCCATAATACAGACCGGGGGAGAGGGGGGCTGGCAAAGAGTTTACTTACCTCTCCTGCAGCTCCTGTCAGCTCTCTCCTCCTCTGCGCCGTCCGTTCAGCACCTCGGTCAGCTCCCAGTGTAAATTCGCGAGACTTACACTGGGAGCTTACAGAGGGAGCTGCACGGACGGCGCAGAGGAGGAGAGAGCTGACAGGAGCTGCAGGAGAGGTAAGTAAACTCTCTGCCAGCCCCCCTCTCCCCCCACTGAACTGCCAATGCTGGACCACAGGGAAGGAGAGCCCCCCTCCCTGCCATGTATCAAGCAGGGAGGGGGGAAGAAAAAAATATATAACAATAATAAAATAATAATAATTAAATAATAATACAAAAATAATAATAATTAAATTAAATAAATACAAATAATAAATGATAATAATAATAAAAAACTGCCCACCCCCCCACCAAGGCTCTGCAACACACACACACACACACCTCATACACACACACACCTCATACACACACACTGCACTCATACACACACGCTGCACTCATACACACGCTGCACTCATACACACACGCTGCACTCATACACACACGCTGCACTCATACACACACGCTGCACTCATACACACACGCTGCACTCATACACTCACGCTGCACTCATACACTCACGCTGCACTCATACACATGCTGCACTCATACACTCACACTGCATTCATACACACACACTGCATTCATTATACACACACTGTAAATAAATATTCAATTAATATATTTTTTTTAGGATCTAATTTTATTTAGAAATTTACCAGTAGCTGCTGCATTTCTCACCCTAGTCTTATACTCGAGTCAATAAGTTTTCCCAGTTTTTTTGGGTAAAATTAGGGGCCTCGGCTTATATTCGGGTCGGCTTATACTCGAGTATATACGGTATATGGAAAAAATAAAATTTACATTTCTACTTCTTTTGTGAACACTTAAAGAGACATACAGATTATTAAAAAATATGGAACATTTAGTTAATAGATAGGTAAAAGGGATATATATATATACATTGATATATCATATATCAATGAATAAGTATATGTATATTATTTATGTGAAAGCAGTTTCATACACACACAACTTTATGTAAAAACTCTTACTGGAATAAATAGACCCCACAAAGTGAAAACGAATAAAATCTAGAAAAGAGTGGTAAAATATGTATATATTGGTGTGAAGATAAAAAAGAAACTTATGGGAGATCATTTCATAAATGCTAGAGCTTACTAATGTAAAAAGGAAAAAAAAAGGGGGGGACAAAAGGGAGGATAGATAAAATTAATCCGTTAAAAAGTGGCACATTTCAAAATCAGAATTTAAACCATTTGGGATGAGGCTGTTCAATTTAAAAATCCATTCCATTTCTACTTTACTCAGTTTTGAGTTAAAATTACCTCCTCTCCAATCTTTGGATATCTTATTAATTCCCAGAAATATTGTCCCTTTTATCTCACAATTATGATGAATTTTATAGTGTAATGACACAGTGTTTTTCAAAGCCCTTGTTAATATTTTGACCGTGTTCTTCTATTCTTAAATGTAAAGCTCTTGTAGTCTTACCTATATAGTTTAGCCCACATGGGCATTGTATGAGGTAGATGAGGTTTTTTGAATAGCATGTTATAAATTCTTTAATTGGATATTCCTGCCCTTCAGTGCATTTGAATTTCTTTATGTGTCTTTTTTGTTTTCAGTTCTTTTACAGGCTATGCACATCCCACATCCCAAAAAAAAACTTTTTCTGTATTTAAAAAGGTGGTTTTAGTCTTTGTTTTTTCTTTTATAAAACTGGAAGTTAGAGATTTCCTTAAGTTATTAACTCCTCTGTGTATGAAGCGGGGTTTTTCTGGGAGACAAATTTTTAAAGCCGGATCTTGGAGAAGGATGTGCCAGTATTTAGACACAATCTTTCGCACTTTATAATTATTCGAGCTGAATGTACATATGAATGGAGTTTCCTTATTAACATTTCCCTCTTTCTCTTTATATTGAACAATACTGGTTCTCTCTATTTCTTTAATCTCCTGTCTAGAAATCTCTAGTTTAGTTCCTTCATACCCCTTTTCTATAAAAACCTGATTTAATTTTGTTAGACTGAATTTCAAACATTTCCACATCCGTGCAATTCCTCCTTATTCTAAGGAATTGCCCCTTAGGCACATTTTCCAACCATGGAAGGAAGTGACAGCTGTCTCTTCCTATGAAGCTATTTGCTTCAACAGTTTTAAAATAATTTTTAGTTTTAATACAATTATTTTCTATATAAATATGTAGGTCTAAAAAGATAACTTTGTTTTTGCTCCAATTACTAGTAAGTTGGATCCCCCATGTGTTGGAGTTTAGAGTATTTAAAAAAAACTGGATAAGTCCTCTTCCTGCCCTTCCCATATGAAAAAAATATCATCTATATAACGGCCATAGGTAACCAAGTTCTCCACCCAGTCACGCTGTCCATAAATAAAGTGGTCTTCCCAGAAAGCCATAAATAGATTAGCGTAACTGGTCGCGAACTTGGTTCCCATGGCCGTTCCTTTAATTTGGAGGAAAAATTCATTGTTATACCAAAAATAATTATTATTTAGAATAAGCTCTATCGCTTCCAGTAAGAATTGTATTTTTTTTTTTTTTTTGTAATTCTTTATTTGTATTCGACATGGGTGCTGTATATACGGTCATCCAAGGTTACATATTTGTTATGTTACATATCACATATTGTATACATGGGCAACGAAAAACAGTTTTTGTGACAAACAACATGGTGCTATTGGTCGCCCGTGCCTGAAGAGTCATCTGGGAGAACGGTTCTATCTGCGGTTCCCCTGTTCGTTTGTTTGCCCTGTGGGCTAGTCCCAATGAGTTGCTCAGTGAACCTTTTGTGGGGGCTGTTTGGGTGTTGTTTCTTAGTGGTTTCGTGTGGTGAGTGACTTGATTACCCTGAGATATCGTCTTATAGTACTTCGTTTATAGTCGAGGTTTTGGTTCGCGTTGAACGTATGAGTTGGGTTCAACGGAAGCAGTAATAGACAGAAAAGAAAGCAGTGAGATAGGTGGGGATGGGAGAAGGGGGGGGGGCTATATTGTGTTGGCAACGTTGAGGTGTTTTATGTGAGGTTGGCCAGGTTGGAGTTTTCCCACGGGTCCCATATCTTCTGGAAGGTTTTTAAGGTGCCTCTTACTCTAGCCGTTAAGTTGTCCATCAAATGGACTTCCCTGATCCGCCCTATCACCTCGGCCCTGGACGGTATGGTTGGTTTGAGCCAACCGGAAGCTACCGATCTCCTGGCCGCCAGAGTGATTTTGTGGATTAGCTTTTGCTCATGTCTAGACCAGCCGTCTATGGTTCTGCTTAAGAGGAAGAGCCATGGGTCAAGATCCGGAGCTCTAGAGAAAATCTGGATGACTAGGTCCTGTATCTGCTTCCAGAATGTGCCCATCTGCGGGCATTCCCACCACATGTGGATGTACGATCCCCTCTGTCCGCATCCCCTCCAGCACGTGTCTGTCGGGTTTTTTTGCATTTGATTCAGCTTAACCGGTGTGGTGTACCAGCGCAGCATTGTTTTTATGGATTGTTCCTGGAGGGTAACACACACCGATGAGGAATGGTTAGCCTCCCAGATCTCTTGCCATTCTACACCCTCCAGGGTTTCGCCCAGGTCTCGTTCCCATTGATCTGTGTAGGTTAATTTACCCCAGTCCCTGGCTTCGGAACAGAGGTGGGCATACAGGAGCGTGATCATGCCTTTGGGTATAGTTTCTTGCAGGCAAATGCGCTCAAAGAAGGTATTTTTTTGTCGGGCCGCTATTTGTATGGTTGGTGTTTTTGCGAAATCTTTGATTTGGAGATATCTGAAGAAATCGGCGGGGGTAAGGTGGCCTAGCTGTCTCAATGTGTCGAAGGGAATAATTTCTGTCCCCTCATATAAGTGGCAAATGCGCTGTAGGCCTATCCTTTCTAGGTTTCTGAAATCTCTAGCTGCCATTCCGGGGGTGAAGGCCTTGTTGCGTAGGTATGGGGTGAGGGGGGATGGGTCGGAAGCTAAATGGAATTTTAATTTGAAGGTGTCCCAAATCTTCAGAGAGTTTAATATGGTCGGGCATGTGATCCTAATAGGTGGCCTATGTTCCCTAGGGACCCACATTAATAGCTGCGGTAGATCAATACCTGGATTCTATGTCTGCCCATTTTCTTTCGCAGGGGGAGAAAGTCCAAATCGCTATTTGTGCTAAATGAGTAGCAACGTAGTAATAGTAGATGTTCGGCAGGCCCAGACCCCCTCTCGCCTTTGAACGGTATAGGATGAATCTAGAGACTCTATGTCTTTTGTTTTGCCAAACAAAGGTTTCTATCGCCCATTGTAGGGGCTGTAGGGAGGATCTGGAGACGCGGATGGGCAGCGCCTGAAACAGGAACAGAATTCTTGGCAAGATATTCATTTTGTAAAAAATAATTTTAGTGGAGCGCTGATTCAATGTAGATAAAAGAGATTGGGGTAAATAGATAGGAGACCTAACAACCTATATAATAAACGGCAGATGCATAAAAATAAAATAAACCCCTCTCTTAAAATGACTTGGAACTGACCTTATTTATACACTCAAATAGAGTAAAAAATACATTTATTGAAAAAGTACAGACAAATATATCACAGAAAAGAAAATAACTTTTGCGGATGAAAAATATGTCTATGAAAAAATAGCTAAAAAAAAAACAGCCACATAAAAAATGATAAAATTAAAGTCCAGACCTTATTTGAATGCTCGGCGTCCCGAGTTAGCAAAGATGAATACTGCTGAAAAAAATATCAAATAACGGTCCTCTTTATAATCCAGATGCTGGCTGATATCCGACCTCTCCAAACGCGTTTCTCCGCTTCGGCGGCTTTTTCAATGGATGAGGTCTGTGTCTCTGTGTTCTCTTTATATAGCAGTTTTTGCCGACAATCATTTGCACACGGCAAATCCAAAACTCCAATGTGTAATGCAAAGTTGACTTCTATGTAACTAGTTAGTTACTAAGTGTTCATGCCTAATTGCTCAAAAAATAGATACTTATTATAGGCAGCATATAACCATTTCTATTTTCTATTTACTTCTGTTGCCATAGTAACCCCGCCTGATCGGGTTTAAATGCAACTGCCGTTTCTCATATTAACAAGCATGAAAAAGAAAGTAGAATAACGTAAGATTTTCTGAATTAAACAGAAAGTCAATGATTGTAAATATAACTCCTCCATAATCTGGTGGTTACAGTGTATCCCAATTTCATAACTGGAGATTTCGGCACATAAGATTACTTGACTTTATTTACTCGTGTTACCAAGGTAACACTTGACTCGGTAAGTGAAGAGAACCTTTCCGTTATCACCTTAAGGTTTTTTTTTTTTTTTTTTTTTTTTTTGTTTTGTATCAGAAAAGTGAGTATCATTGGTCCCCCATAATCTATTCTCTAAATATACCGAGACATGATGTCTTGAAACTTATACTATTAATTTTAAACGGTATAATGGATGCTTTGTTGCTATATAAACAATCCCTAAGTGAATAAAAGCATAACTCCCATTATCAACTTATAAAAATATATAAAAGAGAAATACAATTAAAAAAGGTGCCCTATAAAAGTAGAAATCTCTATTTATATATATAAAAAAAAAAAAAAAAGGATGATTCTATATAGCAGACTAATGTAGAAAATAAAAATAAAAACAAAAATAAAAATAAAAATAAAATAAAAATTATCTAAATAGACGCAAAAAATCTTATATTTGCGCTTCTGCTACCACTTCTAGATATAAATGCATGTGGGATTAAAGATATTATATGCCATTAATTTTAATAAAAAATGGAAATTTAAAGGGGGATTCATCCCAAAAAATGACACAGCTCAAATTCGGCATTCAAACCCTTAGGCTGCAGCGTATCAAGTTGATATATCCATTTCATCTCAGTGATGCCCAGTTGTTTGGTATGGTCTCCTCCTCTCCAGTTTTTATTTACTCTACATATCCCCTTAAAGTTCAAAAGGCTCATATCCGAATTGTGTGTTTGTTTAAAGTGGGCCGATACTGAATGTTGCATATATCCCTTCTTTATATTCAGCATGTGTTCCCTAATTCTAATGTACAGTTGCCTCTTTGTTCTTCCTACGTACTGGAGCCCACATGGGCACTCCAGTACATATATCACGTTAGTGCTTTGACAGGTAATATGTTCTTTTATTTTGAAGGATTCCGTTTTGCTAGTGACTTCAAATACTCCTTTTGTGTGTTTGTGCTTTCTTTCTTTACACGCTATACAGTCCAAACAATAGAAGAATCCATTTTTCTTTGTTGTGGTTATGGTGTTCTTTCTTTTTACATGTTTATTAGTTATTTTCCTTCGTAACAAGGTTGACATAGAAGTCAACTTTGCATTACACATTGGAGTTTTGGATTTGCCGTGTGCAAATGATTGTCGGCAAAAACTGCTATATAAAGAGAACACAGAGACACAGACCTCATCCATTGAAAAAGCCGCCGAAGCGGAGAAACGCGTTTGGAGAGGTCGGATATCAGCCAGCATCTGGATTATAAAGAGGACCGTTATTTGATATTTTTTTCAGCAGTATTCATCTTTGCTAACTCGGGACGCCGAGCATTCAAATAAGGTCTGGACTTTAATTTTATCATTTTTTATGTGGCTGTTTTTTTTTTAGCTATTTTTTCATAGACATATTTTTCATCCGCAAAAGTTATTTTCTTTTCTGTGATATATTTGTCTGTACTTTTTCAATAAATGTATTTTTTACTCTATTTGAGTGTATAAATAAGGTCAGTTCCAAGTCATTTTAAGAGAGGGGTTTATTTTATTTTTATGCATCTGCCGTTTAAGATATTCATTTTAACAGCGTGTATTCTCCCTATCCAAGAAATCGGCCTGTCCACCCACGCCTCCATCTCCCGGATCAGTTGTTTCATCATTGGGGCGTAGTTCTGTTTGAATAGGTTTTCTGGTTTTGTTGTCAGGCGGATACCTAGGTACTTGAGTGTTTGGTGTTCTATTCTCATCTTATGTGCGTCCTGCATCTGATTGTCATTGTCGGCACTCCCAGTGGGAGAACACTGGACTTCGTCATGTTTACCCTGTATCCAGAAAAGGTCCCAAATTTGTTTAAGACTTCTCTTAGGGCCCCCATTGAGTTTACCGGGTCGGTGAGCGCGAGGAGGACATCATCCGCGTAGGCTGATACTAGGAAGTCTCTACCTCCCACTTTGATACCCTGTATCCGTGGGTGCTTCCTCAGAGCTTGTAGTAAAGGCTCTAACTGTAACGGATCACCTGGCACCCCGACTTGGTACCTCCGTTAATGGATGCTCCTAGTGCTTCCTGAGGACTCCAAGCACTCTAGCCGACACCACAATCACCGAATCCAAGAAACCTTTAAATTCTCCCAAGCATATGAATGCTGTAGACCATTGAATAGGAACCATATGAATAGGCTTGTACTCCTAGCAGTCAACTGGAACAGCATGCAATAAATCCTTCCCCCCAATAATGAGACAACACATCACTTTGAGGGTAAAACAGGAACTCTGGACTGGCTCATCCAGCCTGGCTTTTATTTCCATCTCACACATACAGGCCACACCCAGGGGGAGGCATAAAATAACCAATCCGAGATATGGTACAACCCACACATCCCCTCCCCTTAGCCTGAGAGATAATCCACTTATTATACAGTTTAAAACATAACTTTTACACAATATCTGTAACTTCAAAACCATACATCACATTCACATACAAATCACATATTCAGACTCAGCATACTTTAAACATAAACACTTCCAAAATTCAGGCAAATCCCTCCAGTGGATCAAAAGTTACACGGAAGTCCTTTTATGACCGACCGCAAGCACATTTTCTTGCCCAAAACAGTTCCATAGATTTGGGCTGTGCGGTCGGTCAATTCTTGGCATAAAAACGGCTAAGTCCCATTCGAAGTGTGCCTGTACTTCGACTTTAGTCGAAGTGTCGAAGTGGAGTTGATGTTAAGGGTCGGCAGTGTTCGAAGTTAAAATGTCCGCCGCCACGTGGTCCTTTGTCCGATACGTGGTCCTTTGTCCGATACCGGCCACTTCGACGACTTCGACAACTTCGACCGCTTCGACAGCTTCGACAGCTTCGACAGCTTCGAATGTGTCCAAAGTGCCATATACAAAAGTACCAATCTGTCCCCAAAGTATTTAAAGAGCTAGGGACAGTATAATACAATCCACCTGCCCAAAAGTAGTTCTTAAAGGGTCAGTACATTATGGTAGCAGTCCATAAGCCCCAATTCAGTCCCTTAAAGGGCAATATCTCCCAGGGACCATAATCACTGGGCAGGAGGCTAGCAACCAGGCTTCTCCAGTTCTCAGTGGCGAGGTTGGGTCCGCCTCATTTCTCCCCTTTACCAAATAGACTAACAGGGTATCTGACCTCCTGCCGGTCAGTGCCCTGGTTAGTCCAGCAACCCACCCATAAAACAGAAAAAGCAGTACAGCCCACCCACAATAACTGGTTACTACACCTGGGTAGAGTAGAAATTGGTCCATGTCCAGGTGCCTCACCATGGCTGTGTGGGGGACTGGTAGGCTGCCTTGGTGGGTTGCTAAGTGAGCAGAGACCAGCGGTACTCTGCCCGGATGCCAGCACTACCACGGGAGTAGTCGGGCTGAAGCCTGGTTGCTGGAGACCAACTGTCTCCCCTTTAGATACACCGCTCTGCTGCTGGAGACCGACTGTCTCCCCTTTGGCTAAACAGCCCTGTTGTGGGGGGGCAGGACCGACCATCCCTACCCCCTGTGCTGGAAGTGCAGAGACCATGGTCCCATCTGCACAGGTGTGGGGCTTACAGTCTCCCCCTGGTACATTAAGCTGCCGCTGGGGAGAGGTGGTAACCAGCTCCTCTCCCATTAGAACACTCTGCCGCTGGGGAATGGAGACTGGGCTCTCTATTCCCTGTACATTAATGATCCGCCGCTGGGGAGAGGTGGTAACAATCTCCTCTCCCATGCATACTTCCCGTCTCTGCGGAGGGAGACCGACTGTCTCTCCTCCCAGCACAGAGTCCTGCTGTGGGGGAAAGGGGGCTGGGCTCTCCATTCCCTGCTGGATACTCTGCCGCTGGGGAATGGAGACTGGGCTCCCAATTCCCAACAAATCACACTGCCGCTGGGAGGGGGGACGGCCCCTTCAGCTCCCTGTAACTTGGGCGCAGAGACCACGGTCCCATCTGCGCTGGTGTGGGGCTTACTGTCTCCCCTTGGTGTGCTAAGCTGCCGCTGGGGAGAGGGGGTAACAAACTCCTCTCCCTTACACACTTTCAGCCGCTGGGGAGCAGGGCTGACCCTCTGTACTCCCTGTAGGCAGGGCGCAGAGACCACGGTCCCATCTGCGCTGGTGAGGGGCTTACTGTCTCCCCTTGGTGAGCTGTGCTGCCGCTGGGGAGAGGGAATAACAAACTCCTCTCCCTTACACACCTTCAGCCGCTGGGGAGAGGGGATAACAGGCTCCTCTCCCTGCACCGTAGACTGCCGCTGGCGAGCAAGAACGGCACCTTCAGCTCCCTGTAACGCACACTGCCGCTGGGGATCTGGGCCGACTGCCCAGCATCCCTGTAGGGCCGGTAGAGAGATCTCGGTCCCATCTCCACCTGCCATCTGTGGGTCTCTCCAGGACCAGTCTATGAGGTTCCCAACTTCTGCAGCTGGTAGTGAAGCAGGGGGTACCTCGGCCACGTTTTCCCAGCTGTAGGCTAGCAGGTCTGGGTCTGCCACCCAGTTTTCCCGGTCTGCGTCCCTGCTCTGCGGCTGGCAGGAATTTAATAGTTCTACATAGTCCATCTCCAGCTCTCGTTCCATGGCAGCGAAACGGCGGAGGTCTTCTCCCAGTCCAATAGATCTCGGGCCCTGTATCATCTCACCTCGGTAATGAAAGATAGCCCAGTACCGTGACTCTGCTGGACTGCCGAAGTCGACGTCTTCCGCTAAGGCTTTCCACAACAGGCCAGGGCTAGTGTAGTTCTCCCCCTCCGGCTGGATGCCCTCTGCCCTCCACGTCTCTGGCTGGATGGTGTGCCACCACAGTGCCCGGTATGAGGCGTCCAGGCTCAGTTCCCTTTCCACCAGGTACTCAAGTTGTCTTACCCGCTGCCCTCCGGGTTGGTCTCCCAGAAGCGGCATCCGCCAGGCCATTTGTTCCTCCAACTGGTATGCGACACCAGGAAGGCGCTGCTGCCGTTGATACTGGACTTCCTCCAGGGCATCGTACCATAATTCTTTCTGGGCATTATCTCTCCATTCTAATTCACTCTCTTCCTCCGGTGTGTGTGTTGCCCAGGGGTCTACGAACCCCATTTTCCCAAATCTTTATGTAAACAGGGACACTGTATGAACACTAGTGTCGCCCTTACTTTGTAAATCCCAACAAACTGTGTCTCCGAGCTGCTTTACCTCGCACTAGGACGCCATCCCACCGCTTGCCACCAATGTAACGGATCACCTGGCACCCCGACTTGGTACCTCCGTTAATGGATGCTCCTAGTGCTTCCTGAGGACTCCAAGCACTCTAGCCGACACCACAATCACCAAATCCAAGAAACCTTTAAATTCTCCCAAGCATATGAATGTTGTAGACCATTGAATAGGAACCATATGAATAGGCTTGTACTCCTAGCAGTCAACTGGAACAGCATGCAATAAATCCTTCCCCCCAATAATGAGACGACACATCACTTTGAGGGTAAAACAGGAACTCTGGACTGGCTCATCCAGCCTGGCTTTTATTTCCATCTCACACATACAGGCCACACCCAGGGGGAGGCATAAAATAACCAATCCGAGATATGGTACAACCCACACATCCCCTCCCCTTAGCCTGAGAGATAATCCACTTATTATACAGTTTAAAACATAACTTTTACACAATATCTGTAACTTCAAAACCATACATCACATTCACATAAAAATCACATATTCAGACTCAGCATACTTTAAACATAAACACTTCCAAAATTCAGGCAAATCCCTCCAGTGGATCAAAAGTTACACGGAAGTCCTTTTATGACCGACCGCAAGCACATTTTCTTGCCCAAAACAGTTCCATAGATTCCATAGTCCCATTCGAAGTGTGCCTGTACTTCGACTTTAGTCGAAGTGTCGAAGTGGAGTTGATGTTAAGGGTCGGCAGTGTTCGAAGTTAAAATGGCCGCCGCCACGTGGTCCTTTGTCCGATACCGGCCACTTCGACGACTTCGACAACTTCGGTAACTTCGACAGCTTTGACCGCTTCGACAGCTTCGACAGCTTTGAATGTGTCCAAAGTGCCATATACAAAAGTACCAATCTGTCCCCAAAGTATTTAAAGAGCTAGGGACAATATAATACAATCCACCTGCCCAAAAGTAGTTCTTAAAGGGTCAGTACATTATGGTAGCAGTCCATAAGCCCCAATTCAGTCCCTTAAAGGGCAATATCTCCCAGGGACCATAATCACTGGGCAGGAGGCTAGCAACCAGGCTTCTCCAGTTCTCAGTGGCGAGGTTGGTTCCGCCACACTAACGATAGGGCGAAAAGGAGTGGGGAGAGAGGACATCCCTGTCTGGTTCCATTGGAAAGCTGGAAGGGATGGAGCGGGGCTCCTGCTATTTTCACCTGAGCTCGGACATTGCGGTACATGGCTCTTAGTAAGGTCATAAACTGTTCGGGAAATCCTAACTGGGTCAGTAGCGTAAATAAGTAGGGCCACTTCACTCTGTCAAACGCTTTTTCAGCGTCGAGCGAAACGAGCATCGTTGGGGTCTTTGTGGCCACCTGGCGCCAGATTAGGTCAATGTTTCTTCGGGTGTTTTCGAATAGCTGCCTGTTAGGTATGAAACCGACTTGGTCGGCATCTATCAAATAATTTAGGAATGGGTTCAGTCGTTCTGTCTGGATTTTCGCTAGAAGTTTCATGTCATGGTTAATAAGGGATATCGGTCTATAATTACCTGGTGTGAGGGGGTCCCTATCTGGCTTTGGCAATAGTACAATGGTGGCCAATGACATATCAGGTTTCGGGGAGCCTCCCATCTGGAACCTGTTGAATACTGTCGTTAAGTGTGGCACCAGTTCCTCACGGAAGGCCTTGTAATAACTACCGTCGTACCCGTCGGGTCCTGGGGCTTTATTTCCTTTTAAAGTCATTATCGCTCTATCTACTTCGTCGGGGGTAATATCTGCAGCTAGTACCTCCACTGCCTCTCTGGGGAGCGTCGGGAGTCCCAAGTCCCTGATAAACCTAAGGGTAGCGTCTTCGTCCTTTTTCGTCATCGTCTCCGTGGTTGGAGAGTGGTTGTATAGGGATTTATAGTATTCCGTAAATACCTCGGCTATGTCTTTAGGTGTGGTTTTGATGGAGTTATCTGGGTGACGGATGGATGCTATGTGTCCGCGCCTCATTCTTGGCTTTAGGACTCTAGCTAAGAGGGTATGCATTTTATTGGCCCGTTCATAGAACGTGCGTTTGGACCAGGTCATTGCTCTGACAGTATCATCTAGCATTAGGGTGCGTATGGCTAGTCTAGTCTCTTCTAGTCGTCGAAAAGAGGCGTCGTCAGGTTGTCTCTTGTGTGTTTGTTCTTGCGTCCGTAGCCTAGTCAGTAGATTCGTTAAGTTTTTGGCTCGTGCCTTCTTTTTCGCGGTCGCTAATTTAATGAGCGTCCCTCTTATAACTGTTTTATGTGCTGCCCATATTGTCTCTGGCTGCAAGTCTGGGGTGGTGTTAGCGTCGAAATACTCCACTATGTCCTTGCGGACCTTTTCTACAGTCTCCGGGTCGTTCAGTAGTGAGGCGTTTAGTTTCCATGTCCACGGGGAGCTACTGCATAAGTTGCCAATGATAATGTGGATGTCGGCATGGTCAGACCACGATATGGAGCCTATCTCAGATCCCGTGACTCTGTCTAAAGATTTGTCGTTAATGAGGAACATATCAATTCTTGAATAGGTACCGTGTGGGGCCGAATAGAACGTATAATCTCTCGTGCTTGGATGATGTGCTCTCCATACGTCCACCAACCCGGCATCTGTGATGAACTCATGGAGCAATTTGTCTTGCCCACCCCTTCCCTGCAATCTGGGGCCGTCCCCTAGCGAACTCCTATCAACTACGGGGTTTGCTACTGCGTTTAGGTCTCCTCCTAATATAGTGAGGCCGTGTCCTAGTGTCTGGAGTTTGGACTTTAATTCGTCCCAGAAATCTGGGTCGGATTGGTTCGGGGCATATATGTTGAGGAGGTGTAGCTTGTGGGACTGTAAGGTGCCTGAGGCGATGATGTACCTTCCTTTGGGGTCTGCATCTACGGTGTCTATGTGAAGTGGGCAGCTGTTACGGATGAGTATGGCCACTCCGTTGTGTTTAGTAAGGGCCCTGGCCTCGTAAGTGGTTCGGAATGTGTGATCTTTTAGCTGGAACGAGGCCTGTTTTGGTAGGCGGGTCTCTTGTACAAAGGCTATATCAGTCTGCATTCTCTTTAGTTCCCTGAATAGGAGACATCGCTTGGTCGGCGTATTAAGCCCTTTAACATTTAGAGAAGATAATTTCAGTGACATGTGGGTAGGTTATGGATGATGCCTTCTGTATGCCCACCTCTGATCGCTTCCACCACGCAGCATCCTATAGTGTAGGTCACAACCCCCAGGGTGGGAGGGAGGGAGGGAAACTGGGAGCGGGTAAGAAGGGATAAGGGGGTAGAAAGAATGAAGGAGAGTAAGAGTGAAAAAGAGAATAGAATGTGAGCACGTAGATTGCTCGGTTGTGGACGTCTGGACTTATCTGTCGCCAGACTGGTGTGGGGTGTACATTTTTCCATCTCGTCTGCGCACCGCGCTCGAGCGAGGTGGGTATGCATGGCTTAGTGACCAAATCGCGCTGTTTGCGACATGGTTCTGAAATGAACGATTTTGCAATAAAAATATGAACTTTTGCGTGTGTAAGAAAGGAATAAAAACAAGTAAGAACTGTTCCTGACCGGCTTGCGTGCCTAGCTTGATGGAGGCGGGTCGCCTGAATATACTGTTTGATAGGCAGACCGCGTGACCCCTTATGTGTTCCTGCATATTTTACACAATGCTGGCTGCTAGCACTTGCCTGTAACTTTGTAACTTTAGACCTATGTGGTCGAGAAGGGGGGACCCTCACTACTCTGAAACGTCATGGAGAGGGCTTGTATCTCTTGGAATGGGGTGGGGGGGTGGGGAGTAACCCCAGGGTGGGGGGGGGGGTATTTTGCTGTTCGATGGTTACATTTATTTATTTATTTAGTATTTTTTATTTTATTTTTTATTTAGTTTTTTTTTTTTTTTTTGGGGGGGGGGGATGATCAACCTCCCACGTCGTTCCCCTGCTGTAACCTGTCTTAGAGTCCCCCTGAATATGATTCTATCTCCCCTGTGGTGGTTGTTGTACGAGGTGGTATGCTGTAGGGTTATGTGTCACAATGTCTTTTCCCGCCATCAGGAGTCACCCTCCCCGTTCTCTACGTGTGTGTTTTAGTTCCCCCCTACAGTGCGATCGTTTACCTCCCGCCATTGTCAACTACCCCTCCCCTAGAGTCTCTTCGGCCGGTGTGGGGATCAGGACCACAGCCCCGTGCTAGGCCCGCCCGGCTCACTGTCCCTTAGTGGTGGTGTGTCCTGTGGTACAGAGCCTCCTGCCGTACATGTCCAATCTGCTCAGTTCCCTGTTCAATCACGGACCCCCAGGCCCGGACCCCCAGGCCAGCGACCCCTTTCCCAGGGATGGGGGGGGGGGAGAATCCCGGGAGCACTCATGCGCCGGACACCGTGGCTGCCACTTGGACCCTTACCCCCAGCCCCATAGATGTGTTAAGATCCCCCCTCCTCTGAGCACAGGTCCCAGTTCCCCCTGCTCCTCGTTGCACCGTAAGTTACTGTACCCGGTCCGGTCGCGGGCGTCTCTGGCCTCCGACATCCTGCCACTCACTCGGCAGGGGGATGAGCTCCTCTCTGGTCTCCACTCCCAGCGATAGTTGCACCGGTATCTGTACTCCCAGGCCTCTGAGGAACTTCTCCGGGTCCCCGCCAGGCAGCAGCACTTGGGCCTTGCCATCTCGGAAAGCCAGCAGCTTGAACGGGAAGCCCCAGGCGTACCGGACTCCCGCTCTTCTGAGTGCCTCGGTCACTGGCCTCCACTCCCTCCTCATTTGCAGAGTACTGGGGGCCAGGTCCTGGTAGAGCTGGAGGGTGGCCCCCTCGTGTTGCATCTCCTCTTCTCTGCTTCTCCGCATTAGTGCCTCTTTTGTCTGGAAGTGGAGAAAGCGGATGATCACATCTCTTGGTGAGTTGGTGTCTTGTCTTCGGGCTCGGAGTGCCCTATGTGCTCTCTCCATACACCACTGCTCCTCCTGCAAAGTTGGCAGCATCGGACGGAAGATGGAGAGGAGCACCTCCTGCAGCGAGCCTTCGCTCTCCCGCTCCGGTAACCCTCTCAGCCGGAGGTTGTTCCTCCGGGAGCGGTTAGCTGTGTCCTCCAGTGCCAGCTCCATCTCTGCAACTTGGGCCTCAAGTTTTTTAACGTGCACCACCACTGTGTTATGAGCCCGGGTCGTATCCTCCATGCGATCCTCCAAATGAGAGGTCCTGGTGCCCAGCGCCGAGATTTCAGCGCGCAGGACGGACGTAGACCGTTCTATCTCTCCTGCCAGGTACGTCTGCACTTCTGCCAGCTTGGTTAGAATCTGTGCAGAATCACCCGTCGTGAGGCGAGAGGTCTCTGCTGCGCGTGGTGAGGAGGATCGTGAGGGAAGGCCCGCTCCGGCGCCATCTTGGCGCTCTGTCGGCCCCGACTTTTGGACCGTGAGCATGTCCAGCACCGATGTCCCAGAGTCTGGTCCTTTCTTAGGGTGTTTTTTACTGTTCTTCTTGTCCATATTGGGTAGTTTTGCGTGCAAAATCCGCTTTTGTGGGCTATATACAGCGCTAGGGTGCCGGAGCTCTACTCCCGAGCGTCCAGCTTGTTCCCTGGTCAGGCCACCGATCAAGAATTGTATTTTTTATAGGGGTAAGGTCTGAGTGGTTTTCCATAAAGTGCTTAGTTGCTTCATAACCATACTCATGTGGGATGTTACTATATAAAGCAGTTACATCACAGGTTACTAAAAAAACAGTTATTGTTCCATCTACATTCTTCTAAGAGTTTTAACATCATTATAGTGTCTTTGATATATGATTTTGTTTTTTTTAACTATGGGTTGCAAATGTATGTCAACATATTGGGATAACCTACTTGATATCGAATCTATGCCTGCCACAATGGGTCTTCCTGGAGGGTTTTCTAGGTCTTTGTGGACTTTAGGTAGAAAAAGAAAATACAGGGATTTTAGGGTATAAATTATTTAAAAATTGAAATTCTTTTTGGTTTAAAATTTCTACATTTTGCCCTTTATTGAAAAAGTTAAAAAATATTTTATTGATTTCATTACTCGGATTGTTACTTAGTTTTTTATATGTTTCTGCATCATTTAAAATTATGTCAGCCTTCCTACAGTACAATTCTTTAGACATTAGGACTATGCTTCCCCCTTTGTCAGCTGGTTTTATTATGAGGTCAGTATCTTCTTTCAGGTCTTTAAGGGCCTTCTTTTCCTGTATGCTTAGATTTTGATTGAACGTTTTTGTTTTATCCAATTTTTTAACATCTGTCATGACCATGGTTTCGAAAGTAGTCATTTTCTCTGAAATCATATGCTTAGGGTAAAATTGTGATTTTAGTTTTAGATCTGTATGGGGCTTGTTACCCGTTTCTATTTGAAGTTCTATGGGATTTTTCATTAAAAAAAATTGTAAACATAGGTTTCTCTTAAATCTATTCAGATCTACATAGAACTTAAATTTGTTTAGAGGTTGGCTCGGGGCAAATTTCAATCCTTTACTCAATACCTTTTTGTGGTCTTCTGTTAGGATTTTATTGCTAAGGTTATGAATCCCTTTCATTGATGTTAATTCCTGTGTATTCTCTCTCGTCTCTCTTTTTTTGGTGTGTTTTCCTCCCCTTGTTCCTATATACTTAAATCTCTTCTCCTTTTGGGGTGTGTTGTGTCTATGTGATCTTCCTTCCTTTTGTGTCTTTCTTTGCCTTGGCTCCTCCAAAAATCCTCATCCTCAAATTCATCTAGTACTTGAAATCTATTGTGAGTTTTAATAGGTTCCTCTTCTTTATATAATTTTTGGGTATTGTACGGTCTATATTCTCTTTTGTCTTGTCTGTATTCATGTCTCCTCTCTTGTCTTTCTTCTTTATTTCTCCTTTCATTTTCTTGTCTATCTCTAGCATAAAACTCCCTTCTCCGATATTTTTTTCATATGGGAAGGGCAGGAAGAGGACTTATCCAGTTTTTTAAATACTCTAAACTCCAACACACGGGGGATCCAACTTACTAGTAATTGGAGCAAAAATAAGTTATCTTTTTAGACCTACATATTTATTTAGAAAATAATTGTATTAAAACTAAAAATCATTTTAAAACTGTTGAACCAAATAGCTTCATAGGAAGAGACAGCTGTCACTTCCTTCCATAGTTGGAAAATGCGCCTAAGGGGCAATTCCCTAGAATAAGGAGGAATTGCACGGATGTGGAAATGTTTGAAATTCAGTTCAACAAAATTAAATCAGATTTTATAGAAAAGGGGTATGAAGGAACTAAACTAGAGATTTCTAGACAGGAGATTAAAGAAATAGAGAGAACCAGTATTGTTCAATATAAAGAGAAAGAGGGAAATGTTAATAAGGAAACTCCATTCATATGTACATTTAGCTCGAATAATTATAAAGTGCGAAAGATTGTGTCTAAATACTGGCACATCCTTCTCCAAGATCCGGCTTTAAAAATTTGTCTCCCAGAAAAACCCCGCTTCATACACAGAGGAGTTAATAACTTAAGGAAATCTCTAACTTCCAGTTTTATAAAAGAAAAACCAAAGACTAAAACCACCTTTTTAAATACAAAAAGTTTTTTTTTTTTTTTGGATGTGGGATGTGCCTAGCCTGTAAAAGAACTGAAAAAAAAAAAGACACATAAAGAAATTCAAATGCACTGAAGGACAGGAATATCCGATTAAAGAATTTATAACATGCTATTCAAAAAACCTCATCTACCTCATACAATGCCCATGTGGGCTAAACTATATAGGTAAGACTACAAGAGCTTTACATTTAAGAATAGAAGAACATGGTCAACATATTAACAAGGGCTTTGAAAAACACAGTGTGTCATTACACTATAAAATTCATCATAATTGTGAGATAAAAGGGACAATATTTCTGGGAATTAATAAGATATCCAAAGATTGGAGAGGAGGTAATTTTAACTCAAAACTGAGTAAAGTAGAAATGGAATGGATTTTTAAATTGAACAGCCTCATCCCAAATGGTTTAAATTCTGATTTTGAAATGTGCCACTTTTTAACGGATTAATTTTATCTATCCTCCCTTTTGTCCCCTTTTTTTTCCTTTTTACATTAGTAAGCTCTAGTATTTATGAAATGGTCTCCCATAAGTATATTTTTTATCTTCCCACCAATATATACACATTTTACCACTCTTTTCTAGATTTTATTTGTTTTCACTTTGTGGGGTCTATTTATTCCAGTAAGAGTTTTTACATAAAGTTGTGTGTGTATGAAACTGCTTTCACATAAATAATATACATATACTTATTCATTGATATATGATATATCAATGTATATATATATATATATATATATATATATATATATATATATATATATCCCTTTTACCTATCTATTAACTAAATGTTCCATATTTTTTTAATTATCTGTATGTCTCTTTAAGTGTTCACAATAGAAGTAGAAATGTAAATTTTATTTTTTCCATATATGCTCATAGATATATTTTTGTACTGGTGTGGTATGAGTCACTGTATGATTTAGTGGAACAACTGCTCCCTTCTGACCCACTATTAACTATTTTTCGAGGAATACAGCTCTTAATATGGCATAGGACAGTAGAAATGCAGCCATGAGGTGGAACGCATGGTGGAACGCACTGTGGAACGCACTGTGGAACGCATGACACAAAACTAGCCGAAACCGGAAGTGATCATACCCGGAAGTAACCGGACGAAAAGGAGGCTTGAAACAGAGGGCATCTCCGTTACCATGGAGATTGCCCGCGAAAAATGAAAGCCTAAAGCCACGATTAACTGGATATAAAAGCAGGAAGGAGTCCATAACGCCTCATGAACATTTTTTCCAGCTGAGGAAGCCAATTTGGTGAAACGCGTCCTGGATGAACAGTGAGCAGACAGAATTGTCTTTTGGACTATAGCCACAAGTGTTATTTTATTGATATATTATTTTTATATTAATGTTATATTAAAAAATATTTTTTTATACAATAAATTATATATTATATATTTTTTACACTTACGGCTTTTATTTCTACCTGCTATTACAAAGAAGGAATGTGGTCCTTAACCACATACGTCTGATGAAGCGAGCCGATATATTGTCTCAGGGTTTGAAACTGCACCTGGAGAAAATTTGGACGAAAAGGAGGGTGAGGGTCGCCTTTACGGACCCTAAGGCGCATATACCTGAGCTAGTACATTAGCTCAGAAAAGTGTGAGTTAGTTACCTATGCACTTTATTTCAATTTATATTCTGTATACAGGTTACACTATGTTTTGTATATATGTGTTCTCTGTTTAAGGTCAGTCTGAAAACATTGGGACTATTCATAAGTATATATATATATATATATCCATTAAGGTACAGCAAGGTTTCCCTTCATTTTTTCCTATATATTTACCACCATAGAGCGCTACACCGATATTTCTTCCTCTTCCACTATTTTCTGATAGAAAGATAAGCACGGTGACATAGCAGCTCACATTAATTTGCTTGGTATAACCTAGAGTTAAAACTATACATTTAAGCGTTTGTACTTTCCATTCTATTAATCCTGGATTGAACACACTTATGCACCAAGCACTATCACCTAACACAACTATCACCTACAGTAGGGCACTTACCGTTTTCAATAAATTTGCAGCTGAATTCGGATTACAAGGTGATTTTTCTACCCAAACTATGGTGGCTTTTGCCTACTTTTGCCACTTACATTTAAAACTTTCCCACAATACAATTAAACTATACCTCACCGGGGTGCAGCATCACAGCCTCACAAATTTCCCTAATTACACCCCCTTTTTGTCATCATACCCCATCAAGAAAATCTTAAAGGATATCTCTAAAGTTTTGGTTCCACTTATCACCACCAGACTTCCGATAGATGAGCCTATCTTTAGATTACTTAGCAATCTTCTTGATGAATCCCCATTTGATCCCAGCACAAACCTGGTGATCAAATCTGCTATCTATTTAGCTTTTTACGGGTTCCTAAGACCTAGGGAATTTACCATTGTTTGTCAAGGAGATACCACACACAGCCTTATAACCTCACAACTCACAAACGTAGACGATTACTACATTCTCATGATCCCATCTACCAAAACTAGCCATTCACTACACCCCACTATCATTCCTCTCTTTCCAACAGATAATGCTTGGTGTCCAGTTAAGGCACTAGACCACCTATGGTCAACTCATAACACGCACTTACCAGACTCACCGCTCTTACAACTACAAGGGCACCCACTCACTACAGCAAAATTCACCACACATGTTAGAATCTTATTGGGAAAACTGGGTTACAACCCAGCTTTGTTCTCCGGGCATTCCTTCCGCATAGGAGCCGTTTCATCAGCTTCTAGTACAAACACCCCGGTCCACATCATAAAGAGACTGGGTCATTGGAAATCCTCTATATACACAATATGTACATTCCATGACCAGAAAGAGAGCTCAGCCAAGCCTTCAGGAATTTAGTTATGTAACAAATGCAATAAAGTGTGTGTTTTTTTCGAACTTCTCTTTGCCCTCTTTTATTTACAGGCCCACTCGGACGTTGGTTTTGGCACACCACAACCAACTTTCATCTCAGCCACTACCCATTACATATTAAATTCCGAGCACAAGTAGAAAGGCCATTAGGCCTGAATTTGTGGGAGGAGTAAGTCCCCTACTTAAACTCCCAGCCCCTACTCACCTCTGACGTTCGAGTTCAAGTGTTCCCCACCCACCAGCACCCTTAGAACATACAATTCTCCTTGGTGGGCCCTCTTTTATTTACAGGCCCACTCGGACGTTGGTTTCGGCACACCACAACCAACTTTCATCTCAGACACTATCCATTACATATTAAATTCCGAGCACAAATAAATAAATAAATATATATATATATATATATATATATATATATATATATATATATATATATATATATATATATATATATATATATATATATATATATATATATATATATATATATAGCAAGGGCTTGCACTCCTGGTGTAATCCTGTGGTGCCCGGTGCTGGTCTGGCAAGGATCATGTAGACAGAGCAGAAATGACTGCACTCCAAGGACTTTATAGAGATTTTCAAATAAAATGTAACTTTTATTCAATCCATTTAAAAAGTCAACGTTTCAGCTCCAACATGGAGCTTTCATCAGGACAAAACATGTTTTGTACTGGCCCTGAATATATAACAGGGCTATACATAGGACACAAGATCACACATTTAGGCTGGAAGAAAGGAGATTTAATCTAAGACAAAGAAAAGGATTTTTTTACAGTGAGAATAATAAGGATATGGAATTATCTGCCTGAAGAGGTGGTGTAACGGCACCCCCAGGCATAAAAGGGGTTAACAGCCGTTTAGTAGATCTTCCCCTTCCAGAGACACAGACACAGCTACTGCAGAACCCCAAACTCCCGAACAGGATACCAAGTAGCACTCCAAACTCCTGAACTGGAACCTCACAAATAGCTGCTGGCAGACGAACAGGAAAAGCACCCAAGTGGCTTACACTCCTGGCACTCCTGGCAATCAGTCTCTAACAGCATATAGTATATCCCCCCCAAAGACGAGACAGAGCTCCATGTTGAGGGGCAAGCAGTGGTCTGGTTTAATGTGGGCTACTTGCCCGGTATTTATGCAGGTCTTCCACCTGGTGGACACTCCCCTAGGGGACCAGATGGAAGACTGGGACACAAATGGTAAAATGACCAATCACAGGCATACAGGGTTAAAACACTCCCACAGTACATTACAATCCCTCCCCTCTATCCTGGAGATAATTGGGAAGTAATCCAATTATCTCCAAGGACAGAGGCAAAACTCCATTAACCACATGGTTACAGTAAAACACTAAAATACAATAAAATACATAATGTTACATTTGTCACATAAAATATATACATGTAACCCATCCCAAGATAGCTGGGATCTGAGCGCACAAAAGTACCGAATAGCGCTCAGATCCTATGCACACAGTCCAATCGCCGTGGAGTTAAAGTGTTCACAAAGTCTGTTCTCCATACGAATAGACTCCACCGGATGGCTATCTGGGGAAATGCTGTTC
Organism: Pelobates fuscus; assembly: GCF_036172605.1. Classification (NCBI taxonomy): domain Eukaryota; kingdom Metazoa; phylum Chordata; class Amphibia; order Anura; family Pelobatidae; genus Pelobates; species Pelobates fuscus. Next base: position 53,910,264 of record NC_086328.1, read on the forward strand.
ATACGTTTTAAACTACAGAATGAACCAGCATCCGGTTAAATGACCGACTGTAGAAGCAAGGAGGCTGACTGCTCAGCGGTGTTCGCGCAAATAAGGTGTCCGTTTCCAGTTCCATAGTTTGGGCGCTGAACACCGCTGGCCGTTCGGGACTTTAAAATGGCCGCCGCCACGTGTTTGGCAAACGAACAAAGGCCACCCAGTATTCGTCAATTACGCTGAGGTTAACCGCAGCTTCTGGGGGGTCAATTGATGGCACACTGCAGCTCCCAGGTGGTCCAGTCATCCGTTCGTTAGTTGGTAGATTGAATCTACTGACCGCCGGGCAGAAAGGCACGAACAAGCCTTTTCTGCAGGGGAAAAGAAGGCTTTTTAACATGGGGCCATAGTCCAGAGGCAACAGGCGGGTAACCAGGCTCATCCAATGCAATGTGGTGAGATTGGTCTCGTCACAGGTGGTTTTATCAGAGTCCATACAGATGTTTAAACTGAAATTGGATAAATACTTGCAAAAACATAACATACAGGGATATAATTTCTAATTAGTGCGATAATAGCTGCTTGATCCAAGAAGACATCTGATTGCTATTTTGGGATCAAGAAGGGATTTTTTCCTAGTTTGTTGCAAACAGACTACAGACTGGGTTTTTTTGCCTTCTTTTGGATCAACCGCAAAAACACATGTGAGGAAGGCTGAACTTGATGGACGCAGGTCTCTTTTCAGCTATGTAACTATGTAATTATGTAACTATGTGTTCAACAGTCCACTCTGCTACAACAGAAAAATCCCTGCTGAGAGAGGTATCAAAGTTGCATTCTTGGGGCAACTAAAAAATGGCATAGAAAACGTCCAGATAGAAGAAAGGTTATTTGGAACCTATTTAAGAATCTTTCTTGTCATGAAACCAGACAGTACATTCAGACCAATTCTAGATCTCAACACCATAAAAAAATTATTCATAAAAAAAAAGTTTTGTATGGAGATGATCAATTCAGCCACATACATTATCCAACCCTGAAATTGGCTAATTTCACTAAACCTGAAGGAAGCATACTTGCACATTCCTATAGCAAAAAAAGAGTAAGAGATTACCAAGGTTCGCCATCAAATTCCAAGAGTAGATACTTCATTAGAAGTTCAGAGTGCACCTATTTAGCCTTTCATCAGCCCGAAGAGTGTTCACAAAAACACGGGTAGCCATTACCGCGGAATTAAGAAAAAGGGGCCTCAATGTGATTCCGTATTTAGATGACTGGCTTTTAATGGCTCATTCAACTTTGTCAAGACCTCAAAGCGGCTTCACAATACTTGATAAGCCACAGATGATTGATAAACGTAAAAAAAAAAAATTTTCAAAAAAAATGGGAATTGATACCTACTCAAAGTATACCATTATTGGGACTAATTATAGATTCAGTCAAAATAAGGATCTTTCTTCCATTTTTATTTTATGCCTCCCCCTGGGTGTGGCCTGTAAGTGTACAATTGTAATAAAAGCCCGGCTGGATGTGCCAGTCCAGAGTTCCTGTTTAACCCTCAAAGTGAAGTGTTGTCTCATTATTGGGGGAGGATTTATTGTATGCTGTTCCAGTTTGACTGCTAGGAGTGCAAACCTATTCGTATGGTTCCTATTCAACTGTCTACAGTATTCAGAGGCTTGAGAGGATTCATATGCTTCTCCGATATGGTGATTGTGGTGTCTGCCAGAGTGCTTGGAGTCCTCAGGAAACGCTAGGAGCATCCTTTAACGGAGGTACCCAGTCGGGGTGCCAGGCGATCCGTTACATTGGTGGCAAGCGGTGGGATGGCGTCCTAGTGTGAGGTAAAGCAGCTCGGAGACACAGTTTGTTTGGATTACAAATTGAGGGCAATGCTAGTACCCGTACAGCGACCCTATCTACAAAGGAACTCAGAAAATGGAGGAGAAGTTTCAAGATAGATTGTACACTTACGTATCCCTGTGGTCTGGAGCAGTCTCAGAGGAGGACATGTTGAGGTACAGAGAGATTGCCAGAGCCAGATTGTGGGACAAAGCCCTAGAAGAAGTACAGTATTTGCGAGGGGATCGGCGCCGCAGCAGAAGGCAGTGAATCCTGGCTCGAATGGCAGAACGGATGCCCCTCCTGAGAAAACAGACCACAGAAAAGTGGGTGACTAGACTCGAGATTCTAGTATATGCAGAACTGGCGCTAGACTACGCATACCAGGCGATACTATGGTACGCAGCTCAGTGTGTCCCCGAGATGGAGGAGTATGAGTTCCCAGAAGGCAGAGATTACACTGACCTTGGCCGATTTTGGGATAATATTGACGATGAGGACTTTGGGAAAGTGACCGACTCTCGTTTTTGGGACCTGTGTTACGACCGAGAGGACATGCTGGGTCTCCCTAGCGCTATTGACCTCGAGGCAGACCTACAGTATTTGGTCGCCAAGGAATGGAACCTGGAGGGGGATTACCTGCGACTCATCAATGAGGCCCGGGAAGAGACAACCGGTCCTCCTTCCCAACAGCAACCAGCGGTACCCGAGGTAGCAGATCTCCTAGACTGGTCCTGTGAGGATCCCCAGCAGCAAAGTGATATGCCAGGAAGGAAGTGTGAAGTGCAGGGAGAGGAGAGTGCCGTCCTTCCTCCCCAGCGGCAGTGTGTACCCCAGGGAGCAGAAGGTGCCGTCCTTCCTCCCCAGCGGCAGTGTGTACCCCAGGGAGCTGAAGGTGCCATCCTTCCTCCCCAGCGGCAGTGTGTAACCCAGGGAGCAGAAGATGACGTCCTTCCTCCCCAGCGGCAGTGTGAGTCCCAGGGAGCTGAAGGTGCCGTCCTTCCTCCCCAGCGACTGAGTGTCCTGCAGGGAACAGAGACCGTCAGTCTCGCACCCCAGCAGCAGGACAAGGGAATGAAAGGGGAGACAGCTGGTCCCCCTTTCCACCAGTAGAGAGAGTGGCAGGGAGAGGAGCCTGCTAACCCCTCTCCCCAGCGGCAGCTTACCGTCCAGAGAGAGGAGCTTGTTACACCCTCTCTCCAGTGGCAGCCTAACCCACCAAGGGGAGATGTTAAGCCCCACAACTGTGCAGATGGGACCGTAGTCTCTGCACTTACAGCACAAGGGGTAGGGACGGTCGGTCCTGTCCCCCAGCCACAGAGCTGTGTACCCAGAGGGGAGACGGTCGGTCTCCCCCTCCCACAACCAGGCTCCAATCAGGCTACTTCAGTGGTAGCGCTGGCACCAGGGCAGAGTACCACTGGTCTCTGCCCACTCAGCAACCCACCAAGGCAGTCTACCAGCTCCCCGCACAGCCGTGGTGAGGAACCTGGACCTGGACAAGCTGCTACTTTATCCAGGTGGAGTAAACATTTATTGTGGGTGGGAGGTACTGCTGTTTGTGCTCCGTGGGTGGGTTGCTGGACTAACCAGGGCACTGACCGGCAGGAGGTCAGATACCCTGTTAGTCTGGGGGGTAAAGGAGAGAAGTGTGGCAAAACCGACCTCGCCACGTGTCCTTGGAGGGGGCTGCTTGCCCGCCTCTTGCCTTTGGACTATGGACCAGACTTTATGTGAATGTGTTAACCCAGATAGCTATGCCATGGAGCCCATTCATGTAGTTAAAGACTTCGGCTCCATGGCAAGTGAACTGTGTGAGTAGGATCTGCGCGCTATTCGGTAGTTTTGTGCGCTCAGATCCCAGCTATCTGGGGATAGGTGAAATGTCTGTGTGTTATGTGTAAAAGGTGAATTTATGTATTTTAAAGTGTTTTACTGTCTTTGTGTCCCCATGTGCTCAATGGAGTCTGTCTCTGTGCTGGGAGGTAATTGGATTACTTCGCCAGCACAGAGAAGGCTCTGTAAAACCGGTCTGAGCTGGAAAGCTAGGGGTTTTAAAATATACTTTACTAACTTTTGAACCCCTGGTCTGATCCATGCCATTTTTTTTAATATGTTGTTCCCCTGAATGGATTGATTGTGGATATGTAATTTTGTGTGAATGTGATGTATGGTTTTGAAGTTATACATATTGTGTAAAAAGTATATTTTAAACTGTATGAATAATGGGATGATGTGTGGGAGGTAACATCTATGTAATTGGTTATTTTATGCCTCCCCTGGGTGTGGCCTGTAAGTGTACAATTGTAATAAAAGCCCGGCTGGATGTGCCAGTCCAGAGTTCCTGTTTAACCCTCAAAGTGAAGTGTTGTCTCATTATTGGGGGAGGATTTATTGTATGCTGTTCCAGTTTGACTGCTAGGAGTGCAAACCTATTCGTATGGTTCCTATTCAACTGTCTACAGTATTCAGAGGCTTGAGAGGATTCATATGCTTCTCCGATATGGTGATTGTGGTGTCTGCCAGAGTGCTTGGAGTCCTCAGGAAACGCTAGGAGCATCCTTTAACGGAGGTACCCAGTCGGGGTGCCAGGCAATCCGTTACACACATTATTTCAATATCAGTGGTGCACATGAAAGAAGAATACAACATCCTAGCAGACGCTCTAAGCAGATTGGTTTCTTCCAACACAGATCTTCGGGTAAATGGCAGAACAATGTCGTTCTCCAAAAACAGACTTTATGGCTTCAAGAGCAAATTGAAAAACAAAAAAAGATTTGCTTCCTTGAACCTGTCAGACCGGCCAGAGGTAATAGATTTCCTTTCTATCCAATTAAGCTTCAACCTAGCAAACATTTTTCCTCCAGTCCTTTTAATTCCCAGGATTCTATAGAATATCAGGATGGAAGAAATATAATTCTACCTTGGTGGCCAAGAAGGAGTTGGTTCTCCATGCTCCTAAAAGTACCCAACTCAACCTATTGGAAATGTCCTAGAAAATTGCATGGTACCTCTTCAAACTCTACAAAGTTTCTGAATACCAAATATTGGAAAACAAAGGTTTATCTCCTGAAGTTATTAATATTTTGATGTCTGCAAAATGTCTGAAAGACTACATGTCCAATATTTATTCCAGAATATGAAAGAGATTTTGTAATTGGTGTTTTAGGATCAAGGAAAACCGTTTATAAGCATCCATTCCGAACATCCTAAAGTTCTTATAACTGGGCTTTGCAAAAGGATTTACCAACCATTATGGATACTGTTCCACCATGGGATCTTAAACTAGTTTTAACAGCTTTATGTGATTCTCCTTTTAAATGGTTAGAAAATATGTCACTCAAGACTCTCACTTTCAAAACTTTATTTTTGGTGTCTCCAATACTTAAAAAGTACAATTTCCTTTCGAAAATCTAACAGAAGTTTTGTCTTGTTTCATGGTGCAAGAAAAGGTCTGATGCCTTTTAAAAGTTTGCTGGCTAGATGGTAGGTACACTGGAAACAGATGGGTCTGTTAGTTAATGAAGACCAGGAAAAGGCAGAAATTTTTCTCTCTTAAAGAGATTTGCAAAGGATTGCGGCAAAAAAAAACGTGCAGATAACTTAATGAGCTAAGTAGGGAAATAAGTGAACCTCTGTATTTAATTGTTCAAGATTATTTTGTTTCAGGTATTGTACCGGAGGATTGGAGGGAGGCAGATAGCGTTCCTATATTTAAAAAGGGTTCAAAATCCTTGCCTGGAAATTATAGACCTGTGAGCTTAACTTCTGTGACTAGTAAAATATTTCAAGGGCTATTAAGTGATACTATTCAGGAATTCATCGGGAAGAACTTTGTTATTGCCAATAATCAGCATGGTTTTATGAAACATAGGTCATGTCAAACTAACCTTATTGCATTCTACGAAGAAGTAAGTAGAAGTATAGATCAGGGTGTTGCAGGTGATGTGATCTACTTGGATTTTGCCAAGGCATTTGATATGGTTCCTCACAATAGTTTAGTCTTCAAAATAAAAGAAATTGGTCTACATGAATATTCTTGTTCTTGGGTAGAACATTGGCTTAAGGATAGAGTACGACGAGTTGTCATTAATGGTAAAATTTGAGGCTGGACAAAAGTGGTAAGTGGTGTCCCTCAGGGTTCTGTTTTGGGACCACTTCTACTTAACACATTTATAAATAATCTGGAAATAGGCATTGAAAGCCATGTAGCTGAGTTTGCAGATGACACAAAACTTTGTAAAGTTATAAATTGTGAGCAGGATATTGCCTCGCAGAGGGATTTGGATAGATTGGGGGACTGGGCACTAAAATGGCAGGTTAAATTTAACGTAGAGAAATGTAAAGTTATGCACTTTTGGGTCAAGAATGCACAAGCAACTTACACCCTAAATGGTAGTGAATTAGGGATAACCACACACAAGAAGGATTTAATTAGGCAGCAATATGTAATGTGAATCTGCAGTTGCTAATGCCAGTAAGGTTTTGTCATGTATAAAAAAGGGCATAAATGCTCAGGATGAAAATATAATTGTGGCTCTTTATAAATCGCTGGTAAGACCACACCTTGAATATGCTGTGCAATTTTGGGCACCTGTTCTAAAGAAGGATATCATGGCACTAGAAAAAAGTGCAGAGACGAGCTACAAAATCGATAAAAGAAATGGAGCGTTTAAGTTACGAAGAAAGGTTAAAAAAAATGTAAATTGCTGTACTCAGACGCCGATCAACATGTGACGTATTATACACATGCAGCACACATAAGGTTTGCAAAATATACCGTGCAAACTCACTTTGTGTGTCAAAAAGGCAGAAACAATGCTTATTACCACTACACTTGGTACAAGCTAGTGGAAGCATTATCCCACACTAAGGTTCTAATATGTCTTTTCGAAATACCCTGGGATGTCTTCTTTAAGAAATGGTATGCCTTTATGGTGTAGTTGGAATATGTAGCCTGTTAAAGTGCTCCAAATTGGGACACAGACGCATCAAAACCTTCCATGAAAATTCACACTTAAAAACCAGAACTTCTCCCGTCTCTTTTACAGCACTGTAACTTCAAAAAAAAAAAAGTGTCTAGGTCATACATTTGGCATTTTGTTTTACTCAGTAGATGTAGCTGAGCATAATTTGGGGGATTTTATGACAGTGGCACATATCAAGTGTAAGAAATATTCAGGAAAAATGCAACGTGTATGTAAAAATGCAATTTTTCCCCTCACCACAAACATTGACATAAATTGGTGTAAAAATGGTGACAATTTAAGGCAAAATATACACCATATAAGATACCCTGGAGTGTCTGCTTTATCAAATGGAAGCCCTTTGTGGGGTTACTTGAACAGTCAAACTGCTATAATACCCCAAAATGAGATATATTGTCAAATCCATCTATGAAAATTCTAACTATAGAACCTAAAATAGCCTAGTTCTTACATGACATTGTAGATTCACAGAATAGTGACAAAGGCATACAATGGGGGTATCGGTATACTCAGCTGAACACAATATGGGGTTCTGTACAGGAATAGCACACACTAGCTTTATGAAATACACATTACAAAAACCTTGTAATATGTGTATATGCCAAAATAGAGAAGAAACTATTTTACTCCAATGAGATTGGCAATGAAATGGTGACATAAACAGTGTCAAAATAACATTAGGTAAGTAGTCTTTGATTTGTGTGGCAATTTTGTTTTCTGTGATGGCTACTAAACTTACAAGACAAAACATACCAACTTCTAAAATTGTTTCGTTTTGAAATTGTATTTTAGACATTGTAGTTTGTCACCTGTAACTTTCAAAATAAGCTGAAATCCTACACATATTATGTAGTCTATAAAAACAAGACAAATAAATTAATTTGTTTTGAATTATTTTACGTAAGCTGGACATACAGTTGCAAGAAAAAGTATGTGAACCCTTTGGAATGATATGGATTTCTGCACAAATTGGTCATAAAATGTGATCTGGGGGGCGTGGCTAACCGGGAAGCCTGATGGACGCGTTCTGATTCAGCTCCTCCAGACCCGGGCACAATCCGCTGCAATCGGAGAGACGTGAGTGACATGGGCAATCCCAGGAAACAAAATCAGGTACAGGGGCAACAAGGGAAGACCCCCACAGCTAAATCGGGCACCCTCACCCGATATTTTAAAGATAATCTCGATCGAGAGCCGGAGACCGCGGCCGCGCTCTCCAAGATGGCGGACACTGATTCCGTAATAGAATCACAGCCACAAAGCCCCCACATGTCGGAGTGTTCAAGTAACTCACCAAACATTAGTGAGGATTTAGATATAAAAGATATGCTAAGAAATCTCCCATCTAAGTCTGATATCCAGAATCTCCCATCTAAATCAGATATACAGAATATAATTGGGAAATTAGAGACCACACTTCATGCTAAAATGGCGGAGATGGGTTCAGAAATTCAACAAATTAATCTTAAAGTCACTGACCTGGAAGAAGAAAAGGATGTAATGCAGGCCCAAATAGTTAATATTTCCTCAACTCTGGAATCTCACATACACTTCATATCAGCCACCCAGAGACATATTGATGATTTGGATAATCGTGGGAGAAGAAATAATCTACGCATAAGGGGGATCCCAGAAACCCTAAATGAAGATTTACCAGGGGTATTAACTGAGCTATTCACCCTCATATTAGGAGACTCCAACGCAAGCCAAATGCTCCTAGATAGGGCCCACCGTTCGTTGCGCCCCAGGGGACTATCCCAGGATTCCCCCAGAGATGTCATTTGCAGGCTGCATTATTTTAACACTAAAGATTCAATTCTGAGATCATTGAGGGACACAACACAACCACTTTTATTTCATGGAAATCCAATACAGATCTATCCGGATCTTTCCTGGTACACCTTACAGGCCAGACGGGCACTTAAACCAATCACGGAACTGCTACGCAATAGGAGCATTAGATATCGTTGGGGTTTCCCCTTTGCGCTGATTGTAAATAACAAAGGTAACATCCACCAAATTGCCTCGATCATGGACGTCCCCCCATTTCTAAGAGCTATGGACCTGCCAGACACAGTTATAATGGACTGGAACTATCCAATACCGAACCAAGAAAACCTTCAAATTTCACAAAGACAGAAATGGACCACCCCAGCGAAACCAAGGAAACCACCGAACAGATTCATCTCACCGCATCTTCAACGAGAAAGGCAGCTGAACACTCAAAACCACATGAGACCAATCTCCAACGATTAATCCTCTATGTCTACTCTTCATGTAATGGAAGATGACGATAGGGGTTCTCTCTCATCTAAAATCCACTGATACCAGCCACATACAACCCAAATCTCTATCTATCTTGCACATGCCTCGTTTGTAGCTTTTTGAGACGCATGTAAGCACTGGACATCAAAACTTTCACCTAAACCTGATCGGACAGAGTCGTTGAGCCTTTGAAGCAACCACCTTTATGCTGGGAGATTAATGACTTGCGCTTTCAGGTCGTATACCCAAAGACAGTCCGGACACATACGCTGTGTTCACAATTCCTAAGTTTTACACATTTTGTACAGTTTTCTATATATATCTATAGGTTTTATTGTCTAATGTTTACTGTTAATATACCCGTAATAAGTCCTTAAGCCAAGCAAGTCCATTAGTAGCACAACAAATCAGGGACTCCAGGGTTTCCTAATCTAATAGTGGAAATAAAACTGGGTCACTCATACGAGACTCCCTAGAGTAACTAGAGATGAGAAACCACACTAAACTGGTTTAGCTTCAGCTATTTATGTACTTCACACTTTGATTAGATAAGGGATTAAGGCTCATACTTTGAGACCGGCTAGATGACAATTGGACGTAAACGTTATTTCATAAAAAAAAAAAAAAAAAAAAAAAAAAAAAAATATATATATATATAAAAATTTCAAAACAAATTAAAATTTTTTAAATAATTAAAAAAAAAATATAAAAAAAAAAAAAAAAAAAAAAAATAAATTAAAAAAAAAAAAAAAAAAAAAAAAAAAAAAAAAAAATAAAGAGTAACTGGAATCACCCCACAACGCGGACTAGGATCCCATTAACTGGTTAATTGAGATCTTCTCACACACTGTTTATACTACCTGTTCTATTAAATATAGGTCCCCTGACCTTCTCTCCTAAAGGTTATTTAAGCAAATAGGATCGATAAGCCCCGGGTCCTAGATACACACCCGTAGCACACAACCCCAAATAAACTACGGTTCTCTCTCTGATAAAGAGACTGAACTTTATTCCCCTTAAGGGAAAACAGACTACCCACATTGTTGGGTTTAATCTCCATCTAATCTTTCATAGTATTACTACACAGTACAGACAACTCTTTATGAGATAGAGCGTTCACAACACAGAGAGAAATACTTTTCAGATACAATATATTCACATCTACGTTTGAAATTACGACTTACCTGTGAAATAACCTTTGTACTCATAATATCGAGAGGTCAATCTAAATATACTGAAGGGCTTTGTTGTTATTGATATTGTTAGTGATACATTTTATACGTGTTATTTTTCTATGTATTAACTTCTCTTTTCTTATCGTTGTTGTAATATATATACAGTGGTGCTCGCTTAGTGCCTGACAAATTACTCCACGGACAGCTTATACCGCACACCTGTGCTTCTGTGACTGAGACATATCATCGACTGTGAACACTAAATCTACTGCGCAGCCAGTTGCCCGGGGCCGACCGGGAGGAATCTCTGGTCTCCTACAGAACATCCTATCTGCAAGGTAACCAGTATCACCACCTCACCCCATCCATACACCAAACTTCCTTAAAAAATCAGGAAGGCTTAGGAGGTTATCGCACCAATAACACCCATTTGAATCTCCAAAATACACTAGCATTGAACACAATCCAAGCACCATATTAACAACCGCACCATAGCAATGTCCAATATAATTATTGTCACACAAAACGCTAGGGGACTAAATACTCCTGAGAAACGGTCCATAGCTCTAACAGATTTCCACAAACATAGGGCAAACTTTGTTTATATACAAGAAACACATTTTCGTAAAGATGCCCCTCCCAGACTTCAGAATAGGGACTATCCAAGAGGTTACTTTAGCAACTACACTGAGGCTAAAGCGAGGGGTGTGGCCATCCTGGTCAGCCGTCAGACACAATTCATTTTTCAGGATCAATTACTAGACGATGCTGGTAGATATATTTTTGTGAAGGGCAAATTAGGAAACACTCAAATCACATTGGCAAATATCTACCTACCAAACAAAAAACAATCACACTCCCTCAATAAAATATTACACAAATTATCCTCCTTTTATGAAGGAATACTTATCATGGGGGGAGACATCAACATATCCCTAGATGAAATCCTTGACACTACTTCCTCATCGCAGGGCTATCTGACGCAAACGAGACTACATATGAAAAATATCCTTTATGAAGCTCAACTATTTGATAGCTGGAGAGCAGTCAATCCTAAAACAAAAGACTACTCCTTCTTCTCACCTCCCACTGGCACTTACACACGAATAGACACAATTTTTCTACATCATAGACACTTGCCCCTGATTACATCAGCCTCTTATGGCCCGATCACGTGGTCAGACCATGCACCACTTACACTCAAGCTGACCATACCTTCAATCCCTAAGTCGGCTCCTCAATGGAAACTTAATGACATGATATTGAACAATGAGGAAGCTGTTTCTCAAATAAAAGAAACAGTCACGAATTACTTTAAAGAAAATACCAACCCAGACACGACGCCAATCATGACATGGGAAGCACATAAAGCTGTACTTAGAGGAGAATTAATTAGAATAGCATCAAAACTAAAACGTAAGAGGGAACAAACAATTACCAAACTCACACAAGATATTAAAAATCAGGAAAGCCAACACCGGGGCGCCTCTTCCCTAGAAAATTACAATCTTCTGCTCTCTAAAAGGTCTGAACTCACATCGATCCTTACACTAAACGCAAAACGTAAGCTCTCACTCACCAAGGGATCTTACTACACACAGGGAGGCAAAGCGGGGAGACTCCTTGCTCAGGCACTTCAGGCAGAAAGACAATCCAGCTTTGTCTCCGAAATTAATATGGAGAATGGCGACCCTACCAGCCACATGCCAGACATACTCAAAGCTTTCCATAAATTTTATACTAACTTATACAACTTGAAAACCTCCCAACCCACCTCACAAGATATATTAGATTTCCTAACACCCAGGATTAAACATACTTTACCACCCATAGATAAAGCATTTCTTGACGAACCCATCTCCATCGACGAATTCCTTCAGGTAGTTAAAACTATCCCCATTGGTAAAAGCCCAGGCCCAGACGGCTTCACTGGGAAATACTATAAATTACTGTCTCAAATCCTAGCACAACCCTTCACTACTGCTTTTAACGCCCAAAACTTGTCATCTATCATCCCCAAGTCTGCACTAGAGGCAACCATCACTTTAATACCGAAACCAGGTAAAGATCATAAGGCATGTGGCAGCTATCGACCTATTTCTTTGATAAATGCAGACATCAAAATACTCACCAAAATAATGGCCAATAGATTGAAACCTCTACTACCCGGCCTTATCCACCAAGACCAAGCCGGTTTCGTTCCGTGCAGAGAAGCAAAACACAACACAACTAAAATTATTAATCTTGTACACTGGGCCCAATCGCGCAAAATAGAAAGCATTCTCCTAGCTATCGATGCGGAGAAAGCATTTGATAGAGTCAGTTGGGCGTTACTACATCACACAATTCAACAGTTAGGTTTTGGACCACGCTGGCAAGAATGGCTAAACTCTATATATTCTGCACCGACAGCCAGACTGAGGGTCAATGGCCAGTTATCCCAACCAGTAACCATCACTAATGGGACGAGACAGGGGTGTCCTCTTTCCCCTATCCTATTCATATTAATCTTAGAACCGTTCCTTCAGGGAGTCAGAGACAACAAACATATTCAGGGCTTTAAGATTGATAAACAGGAATACAAGGTCACTGCTTTTGCAGATGACCTTTTATTCACGATCACTAATCCACTCTCAACTTTACCTCACTTAATGTTGGAGATGGAAGCATATGGCAGAATATCCAACTTCCAGGCGAACCTAACAAAATGTGACATTCTACCAATTCACACAACGGGAAACACCAATATGTTACTACAGTCCAAATTCAAATTCAACTGGGCCTCAGGGTCGATTAAATATCTAGGTGTGCACATTCCAAACAAATTGGAATTGATTTATACATTAAACTTCCCTCCTCTGATAGCTAACATCACTAAAGATTTGCAGAACTGGCACAAACCTTGCTTTGGCTGGCTATGCAGAATCAATATAATTAAAATGAATGTGCTACCACGACTTTTGTATCTTCTGCAAACTCTACCCATCGCAATCCCACACACCTTTTTCAACACAAGCAGATCCATAATCACGAAATTTCTATGGGCACACACACCACCAAGGCTAGCTCACTCCATCCTGACGAGAAACAAAGGAAATGGGGGAGTAAATCTCCCTGATATTGAGTTATACCACCAGGCATTACATCTACAAAGGGTTTATGAATGGACCAAAAACACACAAACCCAACAATGGGTTACCATTGAAAATGCCCTCCACAGCTCCCCACTACATACATGCGTTTGGTTCCATTCCAACCCTACTCTTCCCATTAAGGGAACCCACAAATCCCACCCGACGATTGACACAACCCTCAAACTGTGGCACAAACTTAGAAAAAAGCTTGACATCTCCCCAATTCCCTCTCCGCTATATCCCATCACTCACAATCCCTACTTTCAACAAGGGAACTCGGGCAAATCTTTTGATCTTTATCACAAAAACGAGACTCTACAATTACGTGATGTGCTACAGGACGGCAAAATTAAGACTTTACTCCAAATTTTACCGCACGAAAATCCGACGGTAATACAACTCTTACACTACCACCAACTGAAACACTTCATCAAGACGCAAAACCTACTACCCTTGGGGAACAGACCACTCACAAAATTAGAACAACTATGCTCCTCACACCCGCTCACTAAGAAAATCTTATCATCAATGTACACGCTGCTTAGAGAATCTCAAGAGAATATTCTTCCAGGGTATACAGTTAAATGGACAGAAGAGTTGAAGGTAAACTTAACAGGCCTACAATGGCACCGCATATTCAAAGCAGCACACACATCTACTATTTCCCTATCAGCACAGGAGAGCAATTATAAAAGATTAACGAGGTGGCATCATACCCCAGCGAAGATCCACATGATACACACCACCTCTCCAGATCAGTGCTGGAGATGCTGCCAAACAGGAGCAACTCATGCTCACATTTGGTGGCAATGCCCGCAAGTAGTAAAATTCTGGAACAGGATACATACTATTATACAAAGCATTTTCCAAACCAAATTCATACTAGCCCCAGATCAATACATCTTCCTCATGCCTCCTCAGGGTTTTACAAAAATGCAAACTGCCCTTTTCCGCCACTTAGTCATGGCTGCCACGCAACTAATCCCCAAACACTGGAAAAAGCCAAACCCTCCCTCGCTTAGGGAGTGGATTCAGAGGGTTGAGGACACAAAACAACTTGAAGGAATAACACATGCTAAAGCAGGGAACTATATGAGATATACCAAAGTTTGGGTTCCGTGGAATAATTTCACGAGACTGGGAACTCGATAGACAACCAATCATACCATTTCCATGATAATCAACTGAAAAGTGGGGGAGGAGCCTTCTGGACACTATACACGGGCGGCTGGTGACGCAGTATTTGACTTGCAAAGACGATAACGTACTTAAACGAACGACGTAGACAACGGTCTCTCTGACAGAGGCATCTAAGGACTAGATGATGTGAATATGACTATAAAGTTCGGAATAGATATAAGACATGTAAAGTTACCTATACCTCTATGACCTCACAAGTATTTGCAGGCAACTTACTAAATAGTGCAACCGCTACTATGATTTACACATTAAGTTTTACAATGTTATATACCGCATTTCAATATTCAAATTGTCACTCTATCTAACCTAATCTGATCAAACCGTGGGTTATGGAAATCGCCAAACAAAGTTTACAGAAATGTTCATGTATGAACTCTCTAATCAAAATATCTATGTATGTACTGTTTATATTTTCTATCTTCATGATTGTTATTTGTGACTATAATGAAAAAATTGTGCTGATCTTTCCACATGCTGACCAACTGTTAACATATGTCTGGTTATATACTTCTCAATACTGTTGGGGCATGGCAAGCCCTCTTGTTATACTTTCATGCACTACAAAAATAAAGAATTCAAAAAAAAAAAAAAAAAAAAAAAATGTGATCTGATCATCATCTAAGTCACAACAATAGACAATCACAGTCTGCTTAAACTAATAACACACAACAAATGAAATGTTGCCATGTTTTTATTCAACACACCATGTAAACATTCACAGTGCAGGTGGAAAAAGTATGTGAACCCCTAGACTAATGACATCTCCAAGAGCTAATTGGAGTGAGATGTCAGCCAACTGGAGTCCAATCAATGAGATGAGATTGGAGGTGTTGTTACAGCTGCCCTACCCTATAAAAACACACACCAGTTCTGGGTTTGCTTTTCACAAGAAGCATTGCCTGATGTGAATGATGCCTCACACAAAATAGCTCTCAGAAGACCTTCAATTAAGAATTGTTGACTTGCATAAAGCTGGAAATGGTTATAAAAGTAGGAAAACAAGAAGAGAACGGAGTCTGTCCTATAGTATATAGGAATATACACCATATGTTCATGAAAAAACTGTTAAAAGTCATATCTTTATTAAGTAACATAAACTGATTTCTGTACAAGGGGGGAAGGGGGAGATAGGAGACAATGAGGTGCTAGGCACCTAAGTAAAAAAAATATAATAACAATAGAGTAACACTACCTAACCCTAAGGTTATGTACAGTGCACTAATCAGTACTATCCAGCACTAATGCTAACTCTAAATAATGACAGTAGCCGCCTGTATGGAGAAATAATTAATAGTCGTAATTCAGATGAGAGCACACCAGGTCTAGATTAACCCGTAAACCACCGCCTATCAGTCAGCAATTGGTTACAGAATCCGCCTGTGCAGAGATATATGTAGTACTCTGACCCACAGTCCTGTAATCAGCTCGAGGCTAAAATATCAGGGGTGTTGCTAGTAGGATCAGTATATCAGTTACTGTCCAAAGGGTGCAAACAGATTCCCGTGTACAGATTGGCAATGCTCGTGGAGAAATGCTCGTGGACACTGTAAAGCCTGCCGCTATATTCGACCATCCAAACACGTTATATCTACACAAACCCACATCTCCGTTGAGACCAATGCACTGGTGAACTGCAGCACTACAAGAATTATCTATTTGATCACCTGCAGTTGCGGTACGCAGTACATAGGAAAAACGTTCCAACAGTTTAAACGTAGAATTCTTCAACATGTAACGTCAGTTAAGAATACGATCACACCTACCCCTGTAGCGCGACACACCCAGAATTTTCATGGAGGCAACCCGGAGAATCTAACTTTCCAAGCCATCGAGAAATTACTTCCGAATCCGAGAAAAGGAGATTTTAACAAAGTGCTGCTACGCAAAGAATCTCCAATGGATCTTCTCGTTCAAGACCCTATCCCCACTGGGCTTGAACGAGGAATTCAACTATACCCCATTCATCCATTAAGGAACCACCCGAGTCAGTCATCAGACAATCTACCTTAGGGGAACTTTTTTCGATGGCAGGACCCTCGCATCTGGCACCCCGTGTGTACCATTGGTGCCCATACAGAACTGAACTTCTCTTATCCTCTGAGACTGTTATTAACGCATGTACTAATCTGCACCTCTCTCATCAGGGTACCTCTCTCATCAGGGTAACCCTACATAAGTTTTAGTCCAATTAAATGACTTAACAACCTGTGAGCAGTAGACTCACTACGTGCTTCTATCAGCCAATATGTAACTCTCCCCCCCCTTTTTTTCGCATCTTAATTTAGTGACTCTCTGTTACTCCAAATCCCTAAGGGATGACATCCTCACAGGTCACTATCATTGATGGCACTAGAAGTATCCTTACTAACATTTCCTTTTTATATTGGAATTGTTTCCTTTCCATAACAGGGGTATTCTATTTGGGCAGACACATGCACCCAATCTCTTTTTATCTCCTCCACTCTATTTTTGGAGTGGAGCCTCTTTTCCTGATCATACACTAATTTGTTCGAACCTCATTCTGGAATTTTTGAATGCGTTCCGGCAAAGAACTTTGAGCCTTTCCGGCCACCGTTTCCTAACCCCTCCCCCTTAGGCCTCTTGTAACCAATGAGGTCTCGGAGTGGGCTATTTAAGACTTCTCAACCCGGGAAGTCTTTTCCCCTGACGAGCCTGAGACACTCAGGCGAAACGCGCGTCGGGCTAGACAATTGGGAGATCATATCCACTCTGTCGACATCCAAACCGACCTAGGACTTACCTCGGGTGAGACCTTCACCCGCCCCACTGGACCGTACAGCTGGGCTTCTACTACCTAACATCTATATTGATGCCCCTTTTGGGACTTTCCATCAGACGTTTATTGTAATTATCACCTGAACGGGTTACTGTTGTACTCAGCACTGTACCCTCGCCTAATCCTCCTTATATCTCTCTTTTCTATACCTGGTACCCACGAAGGCACCATTCCTTTTCACCCTCTACTTGGCTCAATTATACTAGCCGGGATATTTAATTCTCTACATTCTTACAGGCATAGATTGGGGGTTATAGAATACTGTAGTGTATTCTCTACATATCGTTTTTCCCCCTAGGAGGAGGGAACCCGGTTACTTTTACACCTGTTTTATTTGTAAGGGGTCAGTGTTAATTCTGGGTCAACTACTCTACCCATCCTGGGGACCTCTATCTCCAGCAGCACAGCCAAATATAACACGGGAACTTGTTTGCATCCTGGACAGTGCTTCGCACTGACTCCACTAGCAACACCTTCTCGTCATTATAGCCGTGCACAAAGTATTTGTTTTGTTACAGACGGACCCCGTCACTTTCTGCAACAATTGGTATCGGCAGGCGTGTACTGTAACATCCTCTCCACTTTAGGCTCTCACTAGGGGGATATTTCTCTCCACGAGCATTGCTAATCTGTATACGGGAATCTGTTTGCATCTTAGGACAGTGACTAACATACTGATCCTACTAGCAACACCCCCCGATATATATACTTTAGCCCCGAGGTGATTACAGTACTCTGAAACTTGCTACATCTTATCAGGGGTCAGTATTTACTCTGTGATAATCGCTCTATCCATCGTGGGGATCTTTTTCTCCAGCAGCACAGCTAAACTTTACACGGGAACTTGTTTGCACCTTGGACAGTGCCCACTACGCACTGATTCCATTAGCAACACCTTCTCGTCATTATAGCCGTGCACTTAACATTTGTCTTGTTACAAATGGACCCCGTTCTGCAACAATTGATATTGGCTAGTCGTGTAACAGTCTAACCACTTTAGGCTCTCACTAGGGGGATATATTTCTCCACGAGCATTGCCAATCTGTACACGGGAATCTGTTTGCACCCTTTGGACAGTAACTGATATACTGATCCTACTAGCAACACCCCTGATATTTTAGCCTCGAGCTGATTACAGGACTGTGGGTCAGAGTACTACATATATCTCTGCACAGGCGGATTCTGTAACCAATTGCTGACTCTGATAGGCGGTGGTTTACGGGTTAATCTAGACCTGGTGTGCTCTCATCTGAATTACGACTATTAATTAGTTCTCCATACAGGCGGCTACTGTCATTATTTAGAGTTAGCATTAGTGCTGGATAGGACTGATTAGTGCACTGTACATAACCTTAGGGTTAGGTAGTGTTACTCTATTGTTATTATATTTTTTTACTTAGGTGCCTAGCACCTCATTGTCTCCTATCTCCCCCTTCCCCCCTTGTACATAAATCAGTTTATGTTACTTAATAAAGATATGACTTTTTAACTGTTTTTTCATGAACATATGGTGTATATTCCTATATACTATAGGACAGACTCCGTTCTCTTCTTGTTTTCCTCCTAATTACGTAGGGTTACCCCATGTTCTGTCCTTTGGGACCAATTATTCGGCCACTCTCCTCTATATGGTTATAAAAGTATCTCCAAAAGCCTTGCTGTTCATCAGTCCACAGTAAGACAAATTGTCTACAAATGGAGAAAGTTCAGCACTGCTGCTACTCTCCCTAGGAGTGGCCGTCCTGTAAAGATGACTGCAAGAGCACAGCGCAGACTGCTCAATGAAGTGAAGAAGAAGAATCCTAGAGTGTCAGCTAAAGACTTACAAAAGTCACTGGCAAATGCTAACATCCCTGTTAGCGAATCTACAATACGTAAAACACTAAACAAGAATGGATTCCATGGGAGGATACCACAGAGGAAGCCACTGCTGTCCAAACAAAACATTGCTGCACGTTTACAGTTTGCACAAAAGCACCTGGATGTTCCACAGCAGTACTGACAAAATATTCTGTGGACAGATGAAACCAAAGTTGAGTTGTTTGGAAGAAACACACAACACTATGTGTGGCGAAAAAGAGGCACAGCACACCAACATCAAACGCTCATCCCAACTGTGAAGTATGGTGGTGGGGGCATCATGGTTTGGGGCTGCTTTGCTGCGTCAGGGCCTGGACAGATTGCTATCATCAAAGGAAAAAAATAATTCCCTAGTTCATCAAGACATTTTGCAGGAGAACTTAAGGCCATCTGTCTACCAGCTGAAGCTCAACAGAAGATGGGTGATGCAACAGGACAATGACCCAAAGCATAGAAGTAAATCAACAACAGAATAGCTTAAACAGAAGAAAATACGCCTTCTGAAGTGGCCCAGTCAGAGTCCTGACCTCAACCCGATTGAGATGCTGTGGCATGACCTCAAGAAAGTGATTCACACCAGACATCCAAAGAATATTGCTGAACTGAAACAGTTCTGTAAAGAGGAATGGTCAAGAATTACTCCTGACCGTTGTGCACGTCTGATCTGCAACTACAGGAAATGTTTGGTTTAAGTTATTGCTGCCAAAGGAGGTTTAACCAATTATTAAATCCAAGGGTTCACATACTTTTTCCACCTGCACTGTGAATGTTTACATGATGTGTTCAATAAAAACATGGCAACATTTCATTCTTTGTGCGTTATTAGTTTAAGCAGACTGTGATTGTCTATTGTTGTGACTTAGATGATGATCAGATCACATTTTACGGCCAATTTGCGCAGAAGTACATATCATTCCAAAGGGTTCACATACTTTTTCTTGCAACTGTATTATGCACATGCTAATATTGCCAAAATTGTTATTTTTTTGCCATTTTGTTTCACTGAGGATTAATCCAGCCTCTAGGGGCTGTCTCACTGACAGTCGCTAGAGGCGCTCCACGATTCTCACTGTGAAAATCACAGTGATAGGACGCTGGACGTCCGTAGGAAAGCATTGAGTAATGCTTTCATATGGGCTGTTTGAATGCGTGCGCGGCAAGAGGGAGTACAGTGCTGGAGAAAGGTAAATGGCTGAAGGGGACCTTGAGGGTGGGGGACCTAATGACCCTATAGTGACAGGAAAATGAGTTTGATTTCCTGGCAGTATAGTGTTCCTTTAAGGGTAAGACAAGCTTTTGAAGCTGTGTCCTTAAGGGGTTAAAGCAAGCACATTCCACTAGAGCTATGTTCCACATCTTGGGCCTTAAGGGCTTTGGCTACATCTTCGCAAATCTGTTCCGCAGCCACTTGGTGGTCTCTCCAAAAAATGTCCTGCCCTTAGGGATTGCTTTATTATCCCTGTTGTCATGCACTTCTTCTAATATGAAGGGAAAAGCATACATTTTTACATACTGTCAATTCATTTTTCCTGAGGCATTGCACATTTTTCGATCTTTTTTTCTAATTTTTGCAATTGTCTGGCTTTTGTATTTTCTGGGTAGCTTGTATGTAGAGGGCACTTTATTATGCAGAAAGGAGATTTGGTGGAGGTTCTAAAAAAATGTTGGGGTTTGTCTGCCTTTTTTTTACCTGCAGATTAGAAATGCCTCTTGTCATGCACTTCCTCCAATCCTCAGGAATAGGAAATTTACAGTAAGTAAAAATGTATGCTTTCTACATTAGTAGAGTAGAGGGCCCCAGTGAAAGGATGTCCCCCTCCCCAGCAGCAGATTGTTGTAGAATTATTAGGCCCCTTTAAATTTCTACCCTTAATTTTCTGCCTTAGGCCTCATAGTTTAAGTCTTACAAGAATGCTTTGTTCATAGAAATTGTGTGTCAGCAGGAAATGTTAGGTTCCTGTTTAGTGAAACATTGTAGCAGCTAGTCTTAATAAAATGTGAAGTTACTAAAAGCCTTGAGAAACTAACCTTGAAACTAACGTGCCAACTACTCAAAATGGCTGCCAAAGCCCCCTCCCATCGAGTGAACTCCTCGTGCTAACAAGATGGTGCTGGAATCCGGAGGAGCATTTCATGACGACAGTAATGACATAAGATGGTACACCCAGTAGGGAGGGAATTTAACTAACCACTTAACACCTAAACCAATTAATAATGTTTACTTGTTGTTATCTTGAATTTCTTTAGTGATGTAATAATGCCTTTATAAGGGTCTGCGCACCCAATTTTTAACAGATGCCATTAAATTTCCTGAAGTTCTTTCATTAACCTGAACCTCGTGTCTCAGTGTGAATTTACTTCTGCGTGCACGCAACTTTATTATTTCTAATTTGGACAGGAACAGATAGTCATTCAAACTTATTGGTTTGCATAAAATAATCCACTACAAGATCGCAAGCATGGAGTACCCCAACTATGAATTAGAGTCCATTGGCCTGGTGAAGAAGCAGAGTGGAGTATTGTTACGGTTGCCTCCAGGCTGGCTGGAAGTTGGACCGTAGAAAGGATGCTCCTAGCGCTTTCCAAAGGACCATCAGCACCGTAGCCACCATAAGCACTGCGAACTCCACGAACCACCGCTGCTGGGCTGGTATCTCGCTGTCTGCTCTGCGCCCTGGACCTACGACCAGGCTCCAGGTTCCAATAGGTGAACCTCTCCCTTCTGTAGAGCGAAGCAGGATCAGGAACAAGAGCTCTTACAAGAGCTCAACAGCTAAGGGAGTATGACGAGCATAGCAATCCCTGTAGTGATTATAGCTGTCCCCTACAAACATGAGTCGAGGCTACAAGTTAGAGGGTCAGAAGAGGTCTGAGGTGCTGGAACACCCAGCCTGGTTTTTATTACCATTTTGAAAATACAGGACCACCCACAGGGCGGGACAAAACAACCAATCATACACGTACATCATTAAAACCACTCCCAGTAATTACACACAAAATCCTCCCCTATGTCTGTGATATAATTATGCTACACAAGGGATTAACATAATTATCACAGACAGTAAAAATACAGTTTTTACACAACATTCATAACTCCCAAAATATACATCACATTCGCATAAAAATACATATTCACAATCAATCCATTCAGGGGAACAACATACTCAAAAATCATACGAATTGGACCAGGGGTTCAGAAGTTAGTAAAAATGTGCATTTGACCTTCTGGAAGCATGGTTTTACAGGGCCCTCTATCCTGGAGACAATGGGGGGAAGTAATTCAATTATCCAGGACTAGAGGCAGACTCCATTAACCACATGGTTGCAAAACAACATAAAACACTTTAAAATACATAAAGTCACATTTTACACATAACACACAGACATTTCACATATCCCCAGATAGCTAGGATCTGAGCGCACAAAACTACCGAATAGCGCGCAGATCCTATTCACACAGTTCAATTGCCACGGAGCTAAAGTCTTTCCCATCGTCTTTCATTATATGAATAGGCTCCATGGCATAGCCATCTGGGGTATCACCGCTCACACAGGGCCATAGTCATAAGGAAGGAGGCTGGCAAATAGGCTTCTCCACAATCCAGGGAAGCAGGGCAATTTTTCATTTAAAGGGCCAGTTACAAATAGCGATTTGTAACACATCTCCCCTTTTGGAGGGAGACTAACCAGGCACCTGACCTTCTGTCGGTCAGTGCCTAAGTTAGTCTCGCAGCCCACCCACAAATAAACATTGGCAGAGAAGCCCCCCCACAATAAATAGTACTGGCCTGTAGGTCCCAGGTTGTAGGGTAAACATGCAGCACTCGCTGCCTTCCGGGTGCAGCTGGGCAAATAGCTGGTAGTACTTGGGGGGCAGAGGCCAGCGGCACTCTGCCCTGGTGCCAGCGCTTCTGCTGGGGGAATTGGGGCATAGTCCTGCCCGGGGGCAAAGGGAACTGTTAACCCTGGGCCCAGGTTAGAAGTTAGCTGAGGAGGGGGGAATTGGCTTACCTCCTCCTCCTGATACTCCTGCGGCCGTTGAGAAGGGAGGTCGATGCTCTCCGCTTCTTGTGGAACATGCTGCGGCTGGGGAGAGAGACCGGTTGTCTCCTCTCCCTGGAAGGCATACTCCGGCTGGGGAGGGTGGTCGATGCTCTCCCCTCCCTGTAGCTGGGTCTGCCGCTGGGGATCTGGGCCGCCTGCCCAGCATCCCTGTAGGGCCGGTAGAGAGACTGCGGTCCCATCTCCACCTGCCTGCTGGGGGTCCTCCCAGGACCATTCTATGAGGCCTGCTGCCTCGGGTATCTCTGGTTGGGGTTGGGGAAGGAGACCGGTTGTCTCTTCCCTCTGCACGGTGCACTGCCGCTGGGGAGGGAGGTCGCTGCTCTCCTCTCCCTGTAACTCAGGCTGCCGCTGGGGATCTGGGCCGCCTGCCCAGCATCCCTGTAGGGCCGGTAGAGAGACTGCGGTCCCATCTCCACCTGCCTGCTGGGGGTCCTCCCAGGACCAGTCTTTGAGGCCTGCTGCCTCGGGTACCTCTGGTTGTGGTTGGGGAAGGAGACCGGTTGTCTCTTCCCTCTGTACAGTGCACTGCCGCTGGGGAGGGAGGTCGCTGCTCTCCTCTCCCTTTAACTCACGCTGCCGCTGGGGAGGGAGGTCGTTGCTCTCCTCTCCCTGTAACTCACCCTGGGGTTGGGGATCTGGGCCGCCTGCCCAGCATCCCTGTAGGGCCGGTAGAGAGACTGCGGTCCCATCTCCACCTGCCATCGGAGGTTCCTCCCAGTATACCCCTACGATGTCCTGCCAGCTGAAGGGCTCTCGACCTGGCTCTGCTGCTGTGCTCTCCTGGGGTACCTCTGGATGCTGTGGAGGAAGGGGACCGGGTGTCTCTTCCCGGGACCCATCGATGAGGTGCTGGTACTTCCACTCAAGGTCACATTCGTTGGTGACTAGGTACCGCAGATCTGCCTCTAGGTTAATAGTTCTAGGGAGGCCCAGCTTGTCTTCCCAGTCATCAAACAGGTCCCAGAAGCGTGAATCTGTAGCCCTACCAAAGTCATCATCGTCCATATTCTCCCAGAATAGATCAGGGCCATCGTAATCCCCACACTCTGGGAATTCATACTCAGCCATCTCTGGAGCGAGCTGAGTTGCGTACCACTGTAGCGCCTGGTATGCGGTGTCGAGCCACAGTTCGTTGTATACTAGTTTCTCTAGTTTAGCTACCCACACTGGAAGGGGTTGTTTGCCCAGGAAGGGCATCCGCTCTGCCATTCGAGCCTGGATTTGCTGCTCTCGGCTGATACTACGATCTCCTCGCCAACGTTGAACTTCCTGTAGGGCTTCTTCCCACAGCTCAAATCTGGCCTCATGTCTGTACCCACACATCTCCTCTTCTGAGACTTCCCCATCTCTCCAGGATAGGAAGCCATGCAATCTGTTGAGGAACCTCTCCTCCATTTCGGCTGCTGTGCACGGACTGGCTGGCTCCATGCTGCTCAAGGTAGGGACGCTGCACAGTGGCTAGCGTTGCCCTCAATAACTCTCATACGATACCAGTGCTGTTGGGGTGCTGCTCCTTGCGCTAGGACGCCATCCCACCGCTGCCACCAAATGTTACGGTTGCCTCCAGGCTGGCTGGAAGTTGGACCGTAGAAAGGATGCTCCTAGCGCTTTCCAAAGGACCATCAGCACCGTAGCCACCATAAGCACTGCGAACTCCACGAACCACCGCTGCTGGGCTGGTATCTCGCTGTCTGCTCTGCGCCCTGGACCTACGACCAGGCTCCAGGTTCCAATAGGTGAACCTCTCCCTTCTGTAGAGCGAAGCAGGATCAGGAACAAGAGCTCTTACAAGAGCTCAACAGCTAAGGGAGTATGACGAGCATAGCAATCCCTGTAGTGATTATAGCTGTCCCCTACAAACATGAGTCGAGGCTACAAGTTAGAGGGTCAGAAGAGGTCTGAGGTGCTGGAACACCCAGCCTGGTTTTTATTACCATTTTGAAAATACAGGACCACCCACAGGGCGGGACAAAACAACCAATCATACACGTACATCATTAAAACCACTCCCAGTAATTACACACAAAATCCTCCCCTATGTCTGTGATATAATTATGCTACACAAGGGATTAACATAATTATCACAGACAGTAAAAATACAGTTTTTACACAACATTCATAACTCCCAAAATATACATCACATTCGCATAAAAATACATATTCACAATCAATCCATTCAGGGGAACAACATACTCAAAAATCATACGAATTGGACCAGGGGTTCAGAAGTTAGTAAAAATGTGCATTTGACCTTCTGGAAGCATGGTTTTACAGGGCCCTCTATCCTGGAGACAATGGGGGGAAGCAATTCAATTATCCAGGACTAGAGGCAGACTCCATTAACCACATGGTTGCAAAACAACATAAAACACTTTAAAATACATAAAGTCACATTTTACACATAACACACAGACATTTCACATATCCCCAGATAGCTAGGATCTGAGCGCACAAAACTACCGAATAGCGCGCAGATCCTATTCACACAGTTCAATTGCCACGGAGCTAAAGTCTTTCCCATCGTCTTTCATTATATGAATAGGCTCCATGGCATAGCCATCTGGGGTATCACCGCTCACACAGGGCCATAGTCATAAGGAAGGAGGCTGGCAAATAGGCTTCTCCACAATCCAGGGAAGCAGGGCAATTTTTCATTTAAAGGGCCAGTTACAAATAGCGATTTGTAACAAGTATATATATACGTTCAAATATTATAATGGAATACAACGTGTTTATTCTAATCTAATTTTCAAGATTATTTTTTTAATTTATCAAAAAGAGATTGAATATCGTAGAGTCTATCTTTGATGGCAGGATTATGGGTTTGAATAAGATCTGATGGGAATACACATGGATTAAACCCATAATTCGCAAAAAAAAAAAGGAGACATCTTTATACTGGAATGAAGGGAGTTATTGTAGGAAAATTCTGCAAGACATAACCAAGTAGACCAGTTGTCCTGTAGATATGTACAATATCATCTTAAATACTGTTCGAGACACTGATTAACTCTTTCCGTTTGTCCATTTGTTTGTGGATGGTATGAGTAAGATAATTTCTGTTTTATTTGGAGGGAAGTGCATAACTCTTTCCAGAAACGAGAGGTAAATTGAGTTCCTCTGACTGTAATAATTTATTCAGGTAATCCATGTAACTTAACCATATTGGAAATGAAACAGTTAGATAATTCAGATGAGGTTGGTAACTTGGGTAATAGTAGAAATTGTGCCATCTTGGTGAAACGATCTACGATGACGAGAATGGTGGAATTTTTTTTTAGAAAGAGGTAATTTGACTATGAAATCCATGGTAATTGATCTCCATGGTCCTTCCAGAATTGGTAGATTGCATAAAAGTCCATAAGGGTGATGAAGGTCAGGTTTAGGTTTTTGACAAATTCCACGTGATGAGACATAACATGAAATGGTTTTATTGTTTTGGGGCCACCAATATAATCTATTTAGTAATTCTGAGGTTTTCTGTATACCGGGATGTCCAGCAAGAGGGATATCAAGAATCATTCTTAAAATGTATTTCCTTAATGATGGGGGAATATATATTTTATCACCCATAATAAAGACCATTATTTTTTAGTAAGGAGGGTTCAGTTGGTAGTTCCAATTTACAAGGTTTTCTTTTTATCCTATCTAATAAGGTATATGAAAATCCAATGAAAGATTCTGGATTTAGGAGAGTAGTGTTTTTTTCTTCAGGAATAGAATGTGGAATTCTTGATAATGAATCTGCTTTCTTATTCCTGGAGCCTGGTCTATAAACAATATGAAAATGGTTAAAAAAAGACTACATCTGACTTGTCTGGAGGACCATGTTTTGTTGTTATTTAAATATTCAAGATTCATGTGATCTGACTAGACTATTATAGGGGTTTCCTGTCCCTCAAATAAGTGACGCCAATTTTCGAATGCTGCCTTGATTCCCAATAATTATTTTTCCCCAATGGGATAATTGCGTTCAGGAGAAGTCAAGGTCCAGGAAAAATAAGCCACTGGGTGAAAAATAAGCCACTGGGTGATGTTGTGAATTATTCTGTTGAGATAAAACAGCTCATATTGCTTCATCAGAGGCGTCCACTTCTAGAATATAGGGCAAAATAGGGTTTGGCATTTTTAAGGTTGGAGCAGTAGTAAATTTTTATTTTAGCCGATTAAAAGCTTCATTGTTTTCATTGTTCCATTTAAATGGACATTTATTGCCAGTGAGTTGGTTTAACCCCTAAAGGACACATGACATGTGTGACATGTCATGAACCCCTTTTTATTCCAGAAGTTTGGTCCTTAAGGTGTTAAAGTATTGCAGATTCTTTTTTTTTTTTTTATGAACTTAAAAAAAAAAAAAAGCTTTGTAATTCCTTGATATTTTTTTGGAATGGGCCAATCTATTATACATTTATTTTTGGAGTCATCCATTTGTATCTGTTGAGGAAATATCACGTAACCAAGAAACGAAAGTTGGGAAACCTCAAATAAACACTTTTTGGGTTTAGCATATAGGTTATGTGTTATAAGTCTAGATAAGACACATCTGACATGTTTTGATGATCGTGGATATTGTTTGAGTAGATAGGAATATCATTCAAATAAATGATTATGCAGTAATCTAATAAATCTCTAAAAATATAATTGATGAAATGTTGGAAAGTAGCAGAGGCATTGCAGAGCCAAAAAGTCATGACAAGATATTCGACTAAGCCATATCTGGTACGGAAGGCTGTTTTCCATTCATGCCCTTTTTTATACGTTTCAAATTGTAGGCACCTCTTAAATCAATATGTGTGTAGATCTTGGTAGTTCTTAGTCTTTCAATGAGTTCTGGAATCAAAGGTAGGGGATATCGGTTTTTAATGGTTCTTTTATTTAGTTCTCTGTAATCAATAATGGGTCTTATAGTGTTATCCTTATTTCTAACAAAGAACATCCCTGAAGCAGCAGGAGATGGGGATGGTCTTATGAAACCCTTTACGTAGATTCTCGTCTAGGTATTCCTTTACGATCTTTAATTCAGCTTCAGACAGAGGATAAATACAGCCAAATGGTACACATGAACCAGGAATCAAATCAATGGGGCATTTATAAATTCTATGAGGGGGAAGAGTCTTAGCTTCTCTTTTTATTGAAGACATCTTTGAATTCCAAATAACATTCAGGGATCAATAATCATTATTAAAGTTATAGTTTATATCTAATGGGGCCTGAAGACATAAGTGAACCGTCAACAAATCTTAATGATACAAAGGTATATTTTTGCACACAAGGAATTTTATTTATTCCAACAAACTCTGAATCTAAATAAACACCTTCAGCTTCAGAATCTATGATGGCCTTAGTTGATATCCTTACTTGATCCCATTGTAGAAGAAATAGAAATAACACAGTGAGATGATGGACCAATAGGGGACATTTTTTTTTTAAATTCTTTATTTTTATTGTGCATGGGATTTACAGCAGTGCTTGCATAGCCACAACAGCTTCCACAAGCGCAATAGTATTTGAACATAGGTATGTTATGTGTTAAACTTGCACATTTTTACATTTAGTGGTTTGTATAAAGTGATTGTGTTAAAGAATCTCCAGTGGGAGATGTGCGTTATGTTTATAGATCTTATATGTTAGTCAGGTATGCCTAGATTGGGTGGGTGTGTAGTGTTGGTTCGTCTGAGAGAGTCTAGGCATGTGCTTAGGGGGTTTAAGCTGTTTGTCAGCTTACGTTTGGTTGGTGGAGGCTGAGGGGCCCCTGTATAGGCGCTACATATTGGTTCCATAGGGGGTATGGATCGTTCATTAGGGGTTTGGAGGAGTTGTGCGTATAGATTTGCTATGTGTGGAGCGCTACGTACATCTGGCTGAACAGGCTCGTACGCAGCCAACTGTTAGGGATTGCGATAGTAGGGTATCTTATTGTGTGGCAGGTGGGTTAGTAATTCCCGTACCTGCCGGCTAGCATAGACCCCACTGTGTCAGAGGGAGGGGGGGGGGGGGGGAGTGTGGGTGCTTGGCCCCCTCGGAGTAGTTCACCCCCATTTGAGAGGGGTGTTAGTGGGGGTTGTGGGGGGTGGGTGCCATCTCGGTTCTTTATATATTTAGCCCAGTTTTGGGACGTTCATAGCTAGCTGTTGTGTGCCTTAAAAACATATACATGAACTGAAAATATTAAACTTTAAACACATTCTAAACCAGATTATGATGCGTTGAACTCTGCGCGGGTTTTCAGCCACCTTGTCTAGTCGTTTCAGGGTGAATTATGCTCAGTCCTGCCAGGGTTCAGATTCCCCGGATGTGGTGGCTCTTGGTGTGAATGTGGTTGTGGTCGTTGGGTCCCATGTGATGGGTGCCTTGTCTCGAGGTGCGCTCGTCTCGAGGCCTTCTATGCCTAATGATGTAAGGAAGGTGGGTATGTCTGCTCCAGATTCTAGCGTGCGAACAGTCCCGTTGCGTGTAGCTAGCAGAATTCCAGGGTGGCCCATCTGTATACCACCCCTGCGGACCTGAGTTGGGAGGTGACCGGTGCTAGTGATTTGCGCCATAGCAGTGTTGCTCTTGTTAAGTCCTGGTAAAAGGTTAGAGAGGCGCCTTCAAAGGACAGCGGTGTTTTATCCTTTAGGGCCAGCATAATGTGGGCTTTATCTTGCGAGGTGGAGCAGCGGAGTATGACGTCCCGTATTTGGCCAGGTTTTGCCGTGGGCGAGCCTGGTATTCTGTGTGCTCCTTCAATGGATAGTTTCCTGGCCATTGGGTGGGGTAGAATGGTCGCCAGAAGTCGCCTGGTGTAGTGTGGTAGCTCGTCTGCTGTGATGTTGGCAGGGACGCCCCTTATCTTGATGTGGTTGCGGCGCTGTCTGTCTTCGAATGCCATCATCCTGAGGGACAGGGCTGATTGATGGACCTGTAGTTGGGTGACTGTGTCTTTAATTGTGGTCAGGTCAGAGTTGATGTTGCTGATGTTAGTTTCTGTTTGTGTTACTCGGCCTGTGACTGCCTGTATGTCTGAACTGAGTTGCTGGAGGTCTGCAGCCCAGACCTTGTGGATGTCTGCCAGCAGTGCTTTTAAATCTGCTTTGGTGGTGGGGACAGTGCCATCATAGGGCTCTGGGGGTGAAGCCTGACCTTTCTGAGGGTCCTGTGTGGCCCCTACCTTGTCGCTTGTCCCTGTGACCTCCAGGTGCGAGGGCTGCTGTGCGTCCGTGGGAGTTTTGGCCTGTGCCGGCCTTTGCAGAATGGAGCTGATGTCTCTGCCCTCAGCCGCCGTATTTGGTTTTTGGGACCGACGTCCCATTGCTGGCATCAGGGTTTGTCGCGGGGGCGAGGTGTCTGACCCGAACAGGCTGATTCCCGCGTTTTGGATAGCCAAGAGATCGCCCAGGCTGTAGGCTTGTGGTGCGCGGTAGGCCCCAGGCCTGCGTTTTCCCTTAGGCTGCTTGGGCGGCTGAAAAAATGGCATCAGCGGGTGCCGGATCGTTCTGTGAGGCAAGTCAGTCTGGTTGGGATGCTAGATGGGGCAGGATGCCCTAGATTTTGGGGTATAATGTGGGCTATTTGCGCGGAGCTGGCCGAGATGGCGTCCGACCCAGTTGGTGGCGATAGGAGACATTTTTAAGATAGAAGGGTGAGAGGTATGCTTACCTCCTTTGAATCGTCTGAGGTTAGGACAGTTGTCAAGGAGATGGTCAGTGGAGGCACAGTACATGCATAGGTTCAAGTGTCTTCTTCTGGTTTTCTCTTCAGGAGACAGCAGACCCCTCATCATGCCAATTTCCATAGGTTCATGACTCATGTCCTTGTCGTGGGTTTTAGAAGTAGTGGAGGAAGTTCTCCAGTAAGGAGATTACCTTTTTTCTGCCTTACGTTCACAAATTCTTCTATCAAGGTTAATTGATAGTATTAATTCATTTAAAGTAGCAGGGAGTTTGGTTCTTGAGAGTTCATCTTGACTGAGTCAGATAGGCCCAATCTGAGCTGATTCCCGAGTGTGATGTCATCCCATTCAGTTTCTATAGAACATCTTTTAAACTCAGCGATGTTCTACCTGTCTTTTCCCTTATAGCAAAGTCATCCGTTCCTTGTTTGTTTGGATCCTCATATAACAGACATAGTGTCAAAAGATTATTCAATGGAATCAAGAATAGGATTATTATTTTCAAAAAAAGTATGAGCCCATGCCATTGGTTCTCCTCTAAGAAAAAAACATTACTGAACAAACCCTGATTCTATCAGTGGGATAGGATCTAGGTTTAAGAGCAAATAATAATTTGCATGAATTACGGAATTCCCTATGTTTAGATCACCTGAGAATTTCTCAGGATTGCAAACAGCAGGTTCTGAGGAGGAATGCATTGAAGCATCAGGAACTAGTTGGGGAAAATTCTGATTTTGTATTTCTCTGATGTATGTCAGAATCCTTGGGAGAGTATACCAACTTGTGATACTTGTGATACAAGATAATTTATATCTGCTGGTTCCATAGTATTTTAGGCTGAGATATTATGTTATGTTTCAGGAATGTTAGACAAAAATAGAGGAACACAACTGCAGAATTAATAGGTAGCACTATACCTTTAAGAAAAGCAAATGGACTTTAATTAGGATTTCTTGAGATTTTTTTTTTATTTTTTTTCTCTTAATGAAAATAAGACACTTTATCTCATAATTGCAGTATTGGCATGAAGAAAGAAAAAGACTTTACACAATTATCTGTTTGAAAAAAAAAAAAGAAATAATAATAATGTCCTCAATTATATGAATTAGGAATTAGAATGTAGCATAATTAGAATTGATGAGTGGCACATAGGAAGGAATTATCCTTAAATGCAATTTGCAGCACTAATTTAGTATTGATAAGTGTCACATAGAAATTGATTATCCTTATATGCAGAGTTGCAGCAATAATTAGAATTGATTAGTGGCACATAGAAATTGATTACCCTTATATGCAGGGTTGCAGCAATAATTAGAATTGATAAGTGGCACATATAAATTGATTATCGTTAAATGCAGAGTTGCAGCAATTAAGAAGATTAATAGAAGTGATACTTATGATTTATCTTGAACTTCCTGTAGATGAAGTAGAAATTGAAGGGATTTGTAAATCAACGTATTTTTGGAGAACTATCCGGTTTGTTTGAGAGTTCATGTATTCAGGAGCCCTTGCTGGTATGTCAGAAGATGAAGAAAGCGAGGAAAATGAGGTTGGTGGAAGCACAAGAGGTAGCTCAGCGTGGAGTCTAAGGTCAGAACAAAATAACTCAGCAATTTGAGTTTGGCGCGGCTTCCCTATAAGGCAGGTGTGTGGAGCGTCATCTGAAGGGGAGGAGCTTACTTCCGGAAGCAGAAGTAACCTCGGGGGAGCAGAGTCATGGTAAGTTTATGACAGTGCATTAGATTTGATGGCGCATTATATTCGGGGCAAAATTCTAAATTTTTCGGTGATTTGTATTCCAGCGAACTCACACAGGCAAATGTCATTACGGCGATCCCACACAGGCGAACCCACATAGGCTAATTCACACAGGCGAACCCACGTAGGCTAATTCACACAGGAGAACCCACACAGGCAAATTTAATTCCAGCGAACTCACACATGCAAATTTACACAGGCGAACTCACACAGGCGAAATTCAATCTGGAGAATTTACACAGGCAAATTTTGTTCTGGAAAGAAGGCTTAAGAAAGAATAGACTTAACGTGTGACAGTAACATTGAAATACCATCAATGTTACTATGATATATGGCATTAAACATTTTCATTGTTGCACAATGTTGTATAGTAATATCTAATGCACATTACATTCACCAGCCAAAACATTTTTCAGCTTCCAGGTTTCAAAAATTGAAGTGCATATTAGATTCGATAGGGCATTAGATTCAAGGTAAATAAGTTTTTTTTTCTATTGAACATTGAGCCCTGTTATATTTGCCTGCTTGTGAAACTGAATTTGTGCATTGTTTCTGAGTTTGTACTATTCTATTAATAAAGAGTCTGTTATTTTCTTCCTCGCCATAGATTTTTTTTTTTTTTTTTGTCAAAAGAAGTCGATGCACAGAGACTCTTAAAATAAACCCTACAACACACCATGTTTAGCTGATCAAATGTACAGTTGTGCTCAAAAGCTTGCATACCATTGGAGGATTAGTAATATATGTACTATCTTTAAAGAAAACATGAGTGAGCAGGCAAAACACATTTCTTTTATTTCTTATGTGATTCACATTCAACTGTAGATTGTAACAGAATGGCAAAATCATAAAGCAAAACATGGCAACAAAGAAAAAAATAAATGATCCCTGTTCAAAAGTCTGCATAATCTTAGTTCTTAATACTGTGTATTGCGCCCTTTGGTATCAATGACAGTGTGTAGTCTTTTGTAAAAGTTGTCTATAAGGCCCCTAATTATTGCAGATGGTATAGCTGCCCATTCATCTTGGCAAAATGCCTCCAGGTCATGCAAAGGCTTTGGTCATCTTTCATGAACGGCACGTTTGAGATATTCCCCGAGTGGCTTGATGATATTTATGTCAGTAGACTGTGATGGCCACTCCAGAACCTTCACCTGTTTCTGCTGTAACCATTGGAGGGTCAACTTGGCTTTGTGCTTAGGGTCACTGTCATGCTGGAAAGTCCAAGAGCATCCCCTGTGCAGCATTCGTGCAGAAGAATGCAAATTGTCTGCCAGTATTTTCTTATTACATGCTGCATTCATCTTGCCATCAATTTTCACTAGATTCCCTGTGCCTTTAGTGCTCATCCCCCCTAAACAACAGTGAGCCACCACCATGCTTCACAATGGGGATGGCACTCTTTTCACTATAGGCCTTGTTGACCCTTGTGACGATCTGAACCTTGTCACTGGCTCTTGGAGGAGCCTGCTGGCCAGCCTCTTACCCTGTAACTATGGCCCCTG
Organism: Pelobates fuscus; assembly: GCF_036172605.1. NCBI lineage: Eukaryota > Metazoa > Chordata > Amphibia > Anura > Pelobatidae > Pelobates > Pelobates fuscus. The sequence continues at coordinate 53,944,480 of NC_086328.1, forward strand.
TAATAGACCTGGCTAAAATACTTTAAAAGGCTCTGTTCATGTGAAGTATGTACTTTTGTACTCCAGACAGAGAGAGTGACCGTTAGCACTAAATCTCTGGAACTGTTTTGGGCATGGGACTGTATGCCTGGTCAGTCAAAAATAAGACTTCCAGGAAATTCATGAACTCCTGAACTGGGTGATTTTTGGATATGTTGGTCATCCAGATCAGGGCTATCAGGGGATGTAACATGGGGTTTTATGTATTTTTAGGGTATTTTTTTTTTTTTAAAGTATGTTTTTTTATGTGCTTATTGGATTATAATCAGTACAGTTACTGATCCAAATATCTCCCAAGCAGAGGGAAGGAATTGTGTGCCATGTGTGGGAGTGCCTTACATTGTAAATGTGTTATTATTGATTTGTAAGTTTGTGTCCCTGTCCCCAACAAGGTCCATGTGGGTGTACACCTTGCTTAGGGACTTGCATAAAAGGTCAGTGTGGCTCCCATTAAAGAGATATTTGTTTACCCCTTCATGAAGTCTTGGCTCATGTTTGGGGGATTGGAGAACTACATTCACTATGGGGATTGCTATAATCACTATACTCCTCTGAGTATATTCACTAGCTCTTATAAGAGCTGTTCCTGCTATGCTCTCTGGACTAGGAGAGGTCTACCCACTGGAGGCTGGATCCTGGTATTGGGTCCAGGGTGGGTGGAGGACGGCGAGACCCCAACTAAGCTGCGGCAGTTTGTCGTGTGGTCTACGGTGGTTATGGTGTTCCAGTACAGTGCTCACGGTGCTTGCAAGTACTCAGAAACAGCGATTGATGGAGGTACTCGGTCGGGGTGTCAGGCAGTCCGTCACAACCCCTCTCCAAACATACCGCTTATGGTTGTGACCATAAATCTCTGTTTTGGTCTTGTCACTCCAAATTTCAGTGTGGCAGAAGCTGTAAGGCATGTTGTTGGGCATACATTAACCGTGCTTTATTGTGGCATTGGCACAGTATTGTTAATAGTATTATTATTTTGTTTTTATTATGTTTACAATAAATAATGTATGTTTAGCTCTTATGTATAGATATAAAAGCAGCAATGATTTCTAAGTAAGGGCACCATTGCATAACAAGTATTGTGTCCCAAAAGAAAAATGGTTGCCAATACTTCAGATCCCTTTAAGAACTATATTGAACCTGGAAGTGACTTAAAACCGGAAGTGATTGAATACTGCAAAAATGGCGCTAAAATTCAACACCCCCAGACTACTATTTAAACAAAAATGGGGAATTATTTATTTATAAAATATTTTATCAGGAAAGATACATTGAGATTTATCTCGTTTTCAAGTATGTCCTGAGGAACTATGCACATGAGGAAGACCTACATGTTTGAAACACGTTGTGCTTTTACTTTGGACATTTTTAATTATTTGTCTGCTGCTGTTTTCTCCACTTCGTTGAAGTAAATACATTTGAGAAAATCCTTCAAGTTTCCTGAATATTTGGGAGTAACAGAACTCCAGGATTCATTCCAGCAACTTTATCTGCTGATAAGCGATCACAGCCAGAGTCTGCTATACGTGGCTCTGGGAAGAGTGAGTGACCCATTACCTCTGTGTACTTAAATATCTGTATATATACAGTATTACACTATGTACAGTTTTATATGTTACAGATAACCAGAGACAAATTGTAAGGTCCTCCTTGATATAAGTATATCACATTGTGTGGTGGTGTTTTTAATTGTGCACCATGTATTTTGTACTTGTTTTGCACTTTTTGTAGTGTCTTCTGAGTGATTATTGACACTGGGGTTGCTGCATCTCTCACAATTGAATAGTGCCAATCCACTCATATCCAATAGTTTTTAACTTTTTGTTGTTTGCAATTGGCGCTGTAAAGACTGCTTTCTGGCAACTCGACCATGCATCTCATAAGGTGTTTGTACCATATTCCTTGCGGTATTTGCACCCAGAGGCCATGTGACTGTATGACTAACTCTTGCAGCATGTTAATGGACACCGGCCGCTGCGGATCCACGCCAAATTATACCACCACGTCCATGCACGTTAATACAACGTCGTTGTGTGCATACGTTTTGGGGTCAAAGGCTGTTTTCGGCCAATCAGAATTTTAAAGCACTTACTAAAGCTCAAATTTGCTTTTCCTTATTGTCCTTTCATGGTTTCCCTAGTGGTTGTCCGAGAGTGTGTTCCTGAGCGTTTAAATTCTGTTTTTTTTTTTTTTTTACTTTGGCTTCGTTTGACTTCCCTGTATTCTGGTATCCCTGACTTCTGGCTTCCCCTTATTGTTGTGTCTCATTATGTGTCCCCTGACCTCGGCAAGTATCCTGACTATTCTTTGGTGCATTAAGTCTGGTCATTCTAAGGCCCGGTAATACGTTACCTATTAGTCCATGGATCAATTAGTAATCCTGACAGTGTTATACTCCAGATGAAAAAGAAACGTATGTGCACCACAAAAGAGCCATCCAACGCCCAAACGAGTGAAATGGAGAGAATGTCAACCAGGTCGGAGGAGGTTAGGAGGGTCGCGCATGCTATGGATGCTTTGATTGCACTCTCCCCTCCTTACAAACCAATTGTTTGAGGAAATCTTAAGTTATATACACTAGCACTGCTATGACCTGAGCCCATAGCATACCCATTTACACCAGCAGTCACCCATCCCAAGTTTTAAACAAGCATCAATAACTCTGTGCAGACATTGCATGGACTTGCGGTATATGACTTAATTACACGCTATGAATCACTGTAACACTCTGACATATCGAGATGTGTAAACCCTTTGATGTATGTACACTAAATTTGACCTGTCCTGTCTGTAACATGAGATGTTAATGCTTAATAAAATTCATATTGTAAAAAATTAAATGTCATGCAAAACTTGAAAAATAACAATTTCTTAATTTCTTTTTTTTTTTATTCATATTAAATATGTTTCATATATGAATATTAGATGTGAAATGAAAGCCCCGATTCTCCTGAACAAAATAATATGGGGTGTACGTAATATGAAAGAGGTGAATTAAGACTTACAGTGCAAATTCCAGATTTTGTGTTGATGAAATCCTGTACTGTCCTCTGCCTCTGTCCTTAAGGGGTTAAATATTATTATATGAAAAAATATTTATATATATATATATATATATATATATATATATATATATATATATATATATATATATATATATATATATATATATATAGAAATGACACATGCGCAGTAACGTGAGCGTCATGACGCATGCGTAAAGACGCACAATGACGTCATCAGAAAGCGACCAACATTTTCGGCGCAAAAATGATCCGAGATGCTCGGAGGGGAGGTCCAGACCCAGGAGGGGTGAGTGTATTGATTGCTTAGTGTGGGTACATAAGAAGGAGTTGTATGTATGTGTTATATGTCCTGATGAAAGTCTAGAAACGCTAGACTGAAACGTTGATATTTTATTTGGAACAATAAAAGTTATTTTTTATGAAGAAGTCCTTGGAGTGCTGTCAATTCTCTTTTCTATATATATATATATATATATATATATATATATATATATATATATATATATATGTATTAAATGGCCATTAGGCCAGAATTTGTGGGAGGAGTTATTACCCCTATTTAAACTTCCGATCCGAAGTTACCGCCCAACAAATAAAGCTTCCAGAAGGAGTCCTGTCGCCAGCAGTTTCCTCTGCCTCTGACCTCTGTGCCTTCCACCCAGCTTCTCACCAGTCTCGGTACCCGGCTTCCGGTCACGAGACCGGCACGTCCACGTAAGCATAACGTGGGAAAGAGCGTTCGTCTTTTTCCCATGTTCGGTCCTAGAAAGACGGGGATAGGCTCCCTTCACTAATACTTACCTGTTTCGTGCATAATTACCCGTTCGTGTACTTCAGCGGTTCGTGTGGCTAAACAGCTGACTGCAAAGTACACTCGCTTTTGTTTATTCTTTTGTGCGGTCTAACAGCCGACCGCAAGCACCATGTCTGCATACAGTTCTTATCCGTTTGTTAGTTTTTAGTCGAACACAGCCTGTTTTACTTCTTAAAACCCTTAACTGACACTATGTTAAGCTGTTATACCGTTCGTTCATACGAACGAACAGACCACTTTCATCTTACAGCCTTTCACTCAATTTTCTGCCTGGTATATAGCATGCTAATTTAAATAGTATGGGACACATTTATCAAATATACTATGAAACCCACTTAAAAGTACAAACTGGGAAGAACACATCCTCGGAGATTCATCCTAAATGTCACTCTGCACTGTTGATTCACTTTTTTCAGGCAATTTAGTCTCACATATTATCATTAATTTCTTACCTAACACTACTGCACTGTCAGGGTATTTATATCGGCAGACATTTTGTGCTATGATAGAAATACAAAGTGCATGTTCTGAAGTCATTGCTAAACAGACCAGACTCCATTTTGTTATTCTCAAGTTAACAAAGAGACACAAAATTTCTATCCTTTCTCTTTGACTGACTGCTTTGCCCAAGCTGAATGGAATGTGTATATAACCAAACCAAATAGATAAGACATTGAGAACGGGGGATGGACAGACTGTATAAATTCTATTCCCAGACTTAGGTGACAGAGGATTAAATAATTAAATTTTACTTTCCATACCAACAGATTCTCATTGTATTTTGAGTTCATCTATAGTGTTATAAGCTGTCATATTAGGAATTATAGCAGAATTTGCAGACGCATAGTCTGGACAAAACTGAGAAAAACTGTGTGATCTGACAAGTGAATATAAAATTATGGCTACATAAAGATAACGTAAATGACGTCAAAAATAGCCACCAGGAAAAGTTAACTCTTTCCTGGATAGGTATGTCTAGTGGGACAATACTGCCCTCTAGAGCTCAAATACGAAAATGATTACCTAGAAGGCAACCACACCCCACATTTGTGATTGGCTATCACTTAGAGGAATTTCCCCTTTAAAAAGTTAAGACGAGGGAAGAGTCAGGAGGGTCGAAGATTCAAAGATTGAAGAGAGAGACATTACGACACTCTGGGGATTCAGAGAGATCCAGGCAGAATCGGGTGACCAGAGTAACCAAGAAACTCTCACACTCCATGCAGAGAAAGAGATCTATGACATTTAGCTACCTGAGGATATCTGATGAGAAAATATCTACTTAACTGGTAAATATACAGACATTTAATTAATTAATTAAAATTGATTAAAATTAATAGCATGATATATGACTGGATAAATCATGTTTGATTTCATATTTAGAAATCTTAATTATTAAAGAATATATATATGGTTATAGCATCCCATCTGCAGCTGGGATTAATATAGCCATTAATGTATTTGTGTGATTAATATCACGTTAGCATATCATGACCATTTATCCAGCTGTATTGATTGGCTCTAAAATAAGATAAAATATCTGTTTAGACAAATTAATTAAAATATCAGCTTATAGAACATAGTAGATTTTCTCATTGGATGCAAGGAAATGTTTAAAGGTTGATGACTGGTTAAATGTTATTTATTTAAATTACATAGGAGTAGATCTTAACTACTTAGGAGGTTTAGCCAGCATTGAAAGGGTTATTTCTAAACTGCCAGCTGAAAGTTTCTTTTACGATCTCATGCTGCAGCTGAAACTTCACACTCTTTGTCTCTGTGAAAGGGTTGTAAATCTTGACACCTAATGTGTAGATTTTAAACTACCTCTTAGTCATTAGGAAATGTTGTTTTAAATTACCATATTATATTGCATATTCATGTTATACTCGAATTCCATTGATTATTATCATGCATGTTACTCATCATTATTATTTAAATTGTTAAGAAATAAATATCTATTTTTATAACAATTTGTGATTTTTAATTACCGGTATATGGTTATACATTTCATTTAACACGATAACGATTAAGGATCTGAGAATTGAAATCGTGGGCAATTCTCATCTGTTTACATTATTATCCCATAAATATCCCCACAAATTGGAGGCACGCTGCTGAGATCGTTTAAGTTGAAATTATATTCCATATACAATAATATTTGTGTAATTCATGCAATTAATCTTAATATAGAAAAGAGTTTTGTATTGAGATTAAATCATTGTATAAAATATGGCCAGCGATACATCTGTAACAGATAATACTGAAATAATTGAAGACTTAAGAAAAAATGCTCTAATCAATATTCATAAACATATGAAAAGTGATTTAAGCTATGATGTTTGGTTAAAAAGTATTGAATGGGATGCTAAACGGACGCTTATGACTGATGAACACATACTGAAACAACTTAAAGTAATTGCTGAACAAAAGAACATAGAGAAAAAGATGGGGTACATAATACACTCTTGGCCTTTCTTTATGACAGCACTTCTTAAGGCGTTAGATGAAAACAAGGTATTGAATACCAAACTGGACACGTACAGTGAACAATTTGGCATTCAAGATGGGAAACTCCAAGATTTACTTGCTGAGCATAAAACTAGTCAGGCTGATCATGAAAAAGAAATGACAGCTTTGATGGATAAATATGCACAGGAAATAAATCAGCTCAAAATGCAATTGGATAAATATGAAGAGGAGAGTCTGAAATCAGGCAGTGAGGTTGATAGCCATCATTCTGTGCCAAAAAGTTGCACAAAAATGAAAGAAAAGACTATCTATAAATCCCCTCCTTGTCATGATTTTCCCACACCAGACCAGGTTTTCATAAAACAGTCTGTAAGGAATGAGGTGAGTAATTCAGGAATATCACCTGTGAAACAGAATTCTCCATCTCCTGGCATTGCCAAACAACCTTGGCAATCTTGGGCAGAACAGTTTGAAAAAGCTGTCTTGGCCAAACTTGAGAGGGAGAGTCCAGTTCAAGATGATAGGAATGAAAACAGACATGGTTCTGTACACTGGCAGGATTCTGATGCTGATCAGAATTGTGACAGTGAACAAGAAGCTCAGAGTGATGGGAGTGAAAGTGATTGCACTGTCCACTCTGAAGGCCATGTGACTGATATGCCATCTGCACTGTTGTACGGGTCTAATTCCTCTTCAGCAGACAGATCGCATAGACGTTTAAAAAGAAACAGAAGTCGCAAATTAACGACGCCTGTTTATGAATCGCAAAAGGTTGTTAAGTTCCTTAGAGAGACTGTCCCACAATTTTCTAGAGGTTCAGGGAACATATCTGAACATCTGGAAAATTATGATAGAGCCATGAATTCATTGGGCATGTATGATGACATTCAAAAGAAATGGTTCATTACATGGACCTTTGATTCAATGTGCCGTGTTCATCTTGAAAGTCTTCAAGCTATGCAATTAATGTCCTGGTCCAAGATGAAATATGAAATAATCATGGAATATGGTAAGTATAAAACCGTTGCTTCTGCAAAGAAGGCACTTTATAACTTAAAGTGCCGTCCAGATCAAAGCCCCAGAGAATTTTTAGTAATTCTTAAGAATGCATACTCCGTGGCCCAAAGAAAACCCAGGTATGAAAGCACAGATTTCAAAGATCTGTATTTTCATGCCATGCCAGTAAGTATACAAATGAATCTTGCAAGAGATTATGATTGTAAGCTACCATTAGAATGGCTAGTCAGTCAGTGCATGAAATTGTATACCATACACCATGCACATGACGAAAATCAGCCAAAGGTTAAGAAACCTGGTGATAAAATGGTGTCAGAGACTAAAATTCAGTTAGGTTTAGAAACTCAACAGAAAAAGAGGACCTATTCTGAGGTTTTGAAAACACCAAAGCCTCAGAAACAGGAAAACGCCAGAAGCAATTCTGCAAACTCATCTGACAATAACTCTGAAAAATCCAATTCCAATGGGAATAAACACCCCTGGGTCAATAAGAACCAAGGCAATTCCCAATGGAAAAGGAATCCTCAGGGAAATAGGAGATATGGAAACAGAAACAACCAATCTGCTTCCAATAACTCCCAACAGTCTCAGCCATCCCAGCCAAATTCTAATGGGCAAAGACAAAACGGCAATGGGGGAAATAATTTGCGTCGTCAGGTTGGTCAATTGACAGACCAGATGGGCAAATTAATGGAGCAAATGACAAAGATCAACCAAGTCTTTGAAAATAATCCTTTTTTAGGAACAGCTCCCAGGATAGAGCCACCTGTGCAACAACAACAACAAGTGCCGCAGCAAATATAGCTACAGTGACTAAACAGGATAGGTTGTCAGTAGATGTAATGCCTAACCCTGTTTCCTTTCCAGGTACTAACAGTCAAATAAACAATAGTTGTGTTAGGAAACCTATTGCCAATTCCGTCACTTCACTTCCGGGTGAAGGAGGCGCAATGTGTTCCTCTGTTTTTTCATTTCAGCCAAAGGCTAAAATAGCACCAGCAACCACTAGTTTCCAGGATCCAGCCCTGAAAGGGTTAACTGATGAGATGCCGACCACTAGTTCCCGCTTGACAGTTCAAGATATTCCTACAAAGGATGGGCCTGTGGGTAAGACTGAGCATTCCTCAGTACAGGTAGAAACTACTGCTGTGACCGGTAATGTATGGAAAACAAGTAATATGTTGACACATTCTAAATTCTTATGTGAATTAGAAGAACATGAAGGAAGGTACTACATGTCTGTAGAAATACAGGATTCGCTACCCCAACCTTTCAAAGGGTTAATAGATACTGGTTCACAAGCCACGATCTTATCCAATACCTACTTCCAGCAGGTAATGGACTTAGCAACGGATAAGCCGAAGCTAAGAGATTTCCCCAATGCTCTGTTGAGTGTTGGAGGGAATGCACTTCATGTTATTGGCAATACTTGGTTAAAGTTTAAAATAGGTAACAAAACCTTTAGACACCCGGTGATAGTGGTAGATCTCCCCTATAACCGACTGATTCTGGGTATAGACATACTCAGAAGACTTAACACAATTATTGACTGTGTGAATGGAATTGTATGGTCACAAGCTAAGGTTCCTATAACCTATGAGAAATCACATGTACAATCTGATCGTAACTGCCATGTAATAGAAGAAAGACCTGACTCGATTGAGGTACATTTTAGGAATAGTCAGTCACCTGACGTGACTATCCTGCAGGTGAATGATGCAATCGCACCTGTAGATGAGCATTCCGTAAGAATTGCTCCAGAGAGGATCCAGAATGTCTCTCTGGAAGGTGATGTTTTAACCATTTCTTTCCACAGGGACTATGTTGAATCTGTAGATCTGGCAGGTCATGCTCAATTCCTTGCCAGAATTGAAAGGGTTAATAATAACTTATTCTTTCCTATTCAGATAAATGACTTAGGAAGAAATAGGAATGCAAAGCTGGTCTTACAGAGTGAGAACAGCTATATTAGCAGAGGTCTGTTAAAGCAGATCGCTAGTCCTAAAATGATCAGGTACGCTTCCCCACATGACAGGTGGATCCAGAACCTGGATGGCGAATCAGAGAGTCACAATGTGATAGCAAAATGTTTACTATCTATTTCCATTGGAAATAAGACAGTTAAACATTTATTCCTAGTGATAGACGAACCTCGCTATCAGGTTTACATTGGCAATGATGTCATACATCGCTTTGCCATACACCTTGATCTGATTAATTCCAACTTGTGGACAAGGTTAAAAGGTAATCCTTGTGGATACCTACATGAGGAAAACGCCCTGAAATCAGGACAAATACTCCCATACGCGGTAAGTATCCAAGTTCCTGATGACATAACCATTCCACAAAGGACAAGTAATTTTCTTTTACCCCTACAGGTCAAGGAGGGTCAGAGATTAGAAAACTCTGATGCCCTAATCTGTTTATCCAACAGGATACAACAATTAGGGATGGTGGTAACGCATACACCAATGGTAAGTATCGGTAAGAATCCCACCTGTATAATGGTCAACAATGTTACACCCAATAGTGTTACTTTGCCAAAAGGAACATTATTAGGTCTAGCATTGGATGCAGAGTACTATACATTTGGTTTCCAAAACCAAATTATAGGCCTCATCCCTGAAGAATACTTAACTGAGGACGAAATTGTCGATCAAATATTCCATTCCTCCCCAGAAGGATTATTCACTATCCTATCAGTATATCCCTTCAACGTCGAAGACGGCTTGTGTAATATCGAAGAAGCATCAATAACCTTCGATCATCCGCTCAATGAGCAGGAATCACAAGAGTATCACGACCAAAGAGAAAAGGTAAGTCAACACCGAACTGACCTAACTTCTAGGCTTGAAGAAGCTTATGAGATAGGCCAGCCTGAAATCTTTCCAGGATTTCAGGAAAGACTAGAAGAGCAAATATCTTTAGCTGACGGTTGCTCCAACGATGCTGAGCGACAGCAGCTAAAGGAAATCCTTTTGGAATTCCAAGATATTTTTGCCAAAGATTCCTACGACTGTGGGTTAACCAACCTCCACGTAGCCAGAATACAAACGGATCCAAATTTACCACCTGTATTTATCAAACAATATAGACTCCCATTAGCGTCATACGATGGTCTACAAGACATCATTCAGAATCTAAAGGAAAGGGGCATTATACGTCCAGTGCACAGTTCGTATAATAATCCGATCTTGGGGATTCTGAAACCTAATGGACAATGGCGTTTATGCGCTGACTTACGACAGCTAAATAAACGCGTCTATATGTCTGGTTGGCCAGTGCCATACATAGACCAATGTTTGGTACAAATGCAGGGATCCAAAATATTCACTGCCATTGACTGTGCGCAGGGATATTGGACTGTACCAGTCCATAATGAAGACCAATACAAATTGGCCTTCACATTTGGAAAGCAGCAGTATACCTGGACCCGTATGCCTTTCGGTTACATAAACTCTGGTCATGAATTCGCTGTGTTCATGCATAAAGCTATGCCTGACGCACTCGAGAGAGGAACGTTATCATATGTCGACGATGTCTTGCTAAAAAGCACTTCCTTTGATAAGCATATCATAGAGATTAGACATGTTCTCACTCAGTTAAGAGAGGCAGGGATTAAACTGTCTTTACAAAAGGCGCAATGGTGTCGCACCCATGTCAATTTCCTTGGACATGAGGTAACTTCTGAAGGATTAAATCCCCAGAGGAAGAAGGTTGAAGCCGTACTGAAGGCTAAAACACCTTCAAACATCAGGGAATTAAGATCGTTCCTTGGTATGACTAACTACTCTCGTAAGTTTATAGATAACTATGCAGAAATAACGAAACCACTCTTACACCTGCTTAAAAAGGAGACTACCTGGAACTGGGGGGAGCCTCAGGACCTAGCGGTAAGTGAACTGAGGAGGAAGCTCACTCAGGCACCCTGTTTAGCATACCCAGAGGGGGGTAAACCCTTCTATCTGGAGACAGGTTATACCGATTTAAGCATAAGTGCTGTTCTGTACCAGAAGCAGGACAGTTTAAACAAAGTTATTGCATATGCTAGCAAGACTTTGTCACCAGTTGAAGTTAAATTCAACACGTGTGAGAAGGCGTTATTGTCGACTGTCTGGGCACTACAAAATTTTCGTAGCTATATCCAAGGTGAGAAAATAATTGTAGAAACAGCTCACCAACCTCTACAGTATCTGCAGAGTGAAAGAATTAGAGACGGTAATCTCTCTAACAGTCGGATTACTGCATGGACTCTATCCTTACAGGGATGGCCGTTAGAAGTTCGTTATAAGCATAATAAGAGAAGCCCAGTTGCCCAAGGTTTAGCAGAATTACATGACTGTACTGCTCCATCTCTGGATGATAATGACACCGGAGATGACTTCCTAGAAGAGCAATTGCTATCCCCTTATAAAGTTTATGATGAGGAATACTGTCGACCACTACCGTGGGTATACATTGATGGTTGTTCATATCACCAGGTCGCTGGTGCTGAACGGAAGTTAGTTGCAGGTATCGGAATCGCCTGGATAGGTGATTATCCCAATGTATCTATAGGATACAGTATTGGTTCCAAAAGCAGTCAGATAGCCGAACTCTGTGCAGTATATAAGACCATTCAAATGGCAATAGAATATAGTATCACAGAATTTGTTATCATAATTGATTCCAACTATGTTCGCAACAGTTTCGTCGAATATCTGCCTAGCTGGAAACGTAACCAAATGCTGAAAAGCAATAACAAACCTGTTAAACATGGGAAATTGTTTTGTAAAATAGATGAACTGGTTAAGGAACATGGTTTAACCATATATTGGAAGAAAACCAAAGGCCATTCTAAGATAGAAGGTATTGATAAGGATGGTAATGACTTAGCCGATTCACTGGCAAAACAAGCGGCCATCAATGGTGAAACCCTAAACATTGATGATCTTATGGGTTCAATTCACGTTGAAGCCATGACTAGACGACAGGCTAGAGATAATGCCGACTTAAATGTCGTACAATGGAGTCAAGAAGCTCCTAGTGAGGACCTGATTACCAGTCAGAAAAATGATCCTGTCATAAGCATATTCTATAAACATATAGAAGACCCTACTGCAAATCCCATCACAGATGAGGATTGCAAAGATAATGAAGATTTACGAATCTTGATGAGATATAAAGTCCAATTTAGTATCATGGATGGGTTGCTGGTCAGAACTTCTAAACATGGTATTCAACAATGGGTAGTCCCAACTGTATACAGAGGGTTAATGCTCCAACACGCACATGATGCACCTACATCTGGGCATCGTGGTGATAAGATCACATATGAGATATTGCGTGATTATGCATATTGGCCACACATGTTAAGAGATGTTAAGACATACTGTCAGGGATGCTTGATTTGTCCGCAATATCAACCCCATGGTCCAACCCATCGTGCACCACTTCAGAAGAGGGGGGTGTCATTACCCTGGTCTGATATTCAAATTGACTTTATAGGTCCTGTAACAAGATCTTCAAGAGGCAACAAATACATGTTAACTGTTACATGTATGTACACAAAGTGGATAGAATGTTTGCCTTGTAAAGAGAACACGAGTACCGTGTGCGCCACTTTGTTGATTAACCATGTCTTTTCCAGGTTCGGTCTGCCTCAAAGAATTGAGTCAGACAGAGGTAGTCATTTTACCAGCGAAGTAATGGCTAAGATGTGGAACATTCTAGGTGTTAAACGAAAGCTACATATTGCATACCGCGCTGCGTCTAGCGGGGGGGTAGAGCGATATAACCAGTCTATCGTTAATATTCTGAAAAAGTACGTTAAGGAGTCTGGTAAAGACTGGGACATTAAATTGCCCCTAGTTTTAATGGCGATTAGAGCTACACCTAGCACTGCTACCAAATTGTCACCTTTTGAATTGATGACAGGAAGAAAGATGGTTTTACCACAGCATTTACTATATCGTACTTCGGATCATAATTTGATCAATGCTGCCACTACGCATCAGTATATCGAAGATTTGCGCAAGCATTTACAGCATGCGTTTGCTTTTGCCCAAAAGAATCTAGAAAAAGCAGCGACAGGAGTTAAAACCTATTACGATTTAAAAACCACGAAAAAGGAATATGAAATTACAAATCAAGTCTATCTGTATAATTTTGCGCGAAATCAAGTCAAGGAAAATAAATTTTTACCTTCTTGGAAAGGGCCATATGTCATCATTGACAAAATTTTCCCAGTAGCGTACAAAATAAAAATTCCTAAGGATGGTGATTTTATTGAAAAGTGGGTTCACATTAACCAGTTGCGTGCTTGTCATCCTAAATCTCAATTAAGGATTATAGGTGTGGATTCAGATGCAGAAGGGTGAACGACTAACCTGGATGAATGCTTGATTCACGTGGTATCGTATGATGTGAAATGTTGTGATGTGCCATGATCTCATATACGTTCATGTCATTAACCATTTCCTTGCCATCCAATAACTACATTTCTAAGCAGGTTACTAGCTTGTTTTACTGCTATAGGCATATTGCTGAGGAGTCAGTAATAAATGTAGTGAGGGATGAAGTTATAAAAATAGAATTAGAGAGAATACATATGTTGATGAATCATAATAATGTGTTGTCCTAGGCCAAGTGATGTCACACTGTTATAAGTTTGTATACTTAACAAACCTTGAATCATTAGTAGATAAGTCTGAAACCAGTTCCTGATCCGTGACTGTCGAAAGATGTCCAAGAAGGATGTGGCGTGTTTCTGGATCGTACTGCTCATGTGCCAAGAGCTACGGACCGACCCGATCGCAGAGATGGGACCATCCTCCGGCATCCTGATTCAAGAGACACCAGGGTTCATCTTAACAGAAAAGAGGATCCTTACCCGACGTGTGTTCATCAGCTTGGACCCCAAGATTCCCATCGAGAAGGCGTACAACATTTCATCGATGCAGCTTCCTGAGTTACAGACTTGGTACCAGATGCACCTCCAAAGAGCACAGGACCGTGTGCGAAACATCTTGGAGCAAGCCCGGAAACCATTTGTATCCAGTTCTATTTCGATGAGTAACCGACCCAAAAGGTTCCTCACCGCTATAATTGTTGCATTAGTTTGTGCCACTGTTGGTGCAGTTGTCGCAACTGGAATGTCTGCAGCCAACTCTATTACTGTCCAAAAGCTGGATATGGAAATCTATGCGCTAAAGCAACACATTAACGATATTCATCAGGTGATAAAAGAGCAAAGAACACTTCTCCAAGACGTGTTAACTATTGTGGAAGACACAGTTGTTACAACAAATTTGCATTCGGAGTTAATTGCCAAATCCACTGAGTTGCACCAAAGTCATGACTTATTTAAGCGTGAACTTCTATTTCTGCATGACCCAATATTGTTCCACATTAGGAATTATAGGTAGGGGCGTGGCTTGGAGGTCCGCGAAGATGGCAGCATAAACTGAGAGCTCCCCGCCGGCCTAACTTTCAACCTCACCGACCGCACTAATAATAGCCGAAAATGGGGAAAACACACCGCGCATCGAGCACCCAAAGACCCGGGGACACCCCGAAACGCACTGTGACCCCCTCCGTGAAGCCATACCTCGTGGCACCGGCGGATCTGGACCAGGCCTCGAACGACTCCACGGCCTCCGGCCTTTCCCACCCGCGTTCCCCGCAGGGTGACCACTCACTGCCGACCTCCCAAGCTTCCCTACCCGACATAATGTCTATGCTGCAGCAACTACCCACTAAAGCGGATCTGAAGACTGCAAACGCGGAACTCCGCGCGTCCATTACCGCTGAGCTACACGCCATGCGTGAGGACATACAAGGCCTTAACCAAAAGGTGACTCAGTTGGAAGCTGACAGCGACCACATGTCTGCGGTTCAGGCAGCAACCACAGACAGACTGCAATCCCATGCCAAGATACTACAACAAATGGCGCTCCACATTGAGGACCTGGACAACAGGGGTAGGAGACAAAATATTAGAATCAGAGGGGTGCCAGAGGCGCTGGACAAGAAAAGCCCGATCCAAGACACCTTGCTGGACTTATTTAATAAATTGCTGGTGCGACCTCTCCAGACACCCATTAGCTTTGTACGAGCACACCGCGCCCTGAGGCCTCCGGGCCCCCCAGACGGGCCACCCCGTGACATTATTTGCTGTTTGGAAAGCTTTCCACTGAAGGAGGAAATCCTCCGCAAAGCAAGGGGCACAGATAAAATAATACTGGAAAACTCGGAAGTCCACCTGTTTCCCGACCTATCCCCAGCCACGCTATCATTTAGACGAGCCTTGAAACCCCTTACAAGGCAGCTACAAGCAGCCCAGATGAGGTACCGCTGGTGCTTCCCCACGGGCCTACAGGTTGCTACACCCAACGGCCCCTTCACGATCCTGGGGGAAGAAGACGCCCAGGCGCTGCAAAGAGAGCTGCACCTTTCGCCAGAAACCCTGACATGGCCGAACCCACTCAACTTCTACGCTTTTGCCCCCAGATCACAGGACACGGGCCTTCGCCCTCAGAGAATTCGTCCTCCCCGTACTCAAACGACCAGACCAGTGGGGACACCCATCTGAAACCCGCTCCATTCCTGGGAGGTTACCCCCCCCCCTCCGGAACCGCCATGCTGACTACACTAGCAGACTATGAACTGTACCACCCACCGCAGACCACCCTTGGCGCTTCACCGTTATTGTGAACTTTGACTGTCATTTGGTCACAGCAAGTATTATGGGAACTGTACCTCCACTTTGGGTGTGGGGGGGGAATATTAGACCTAGCTAAGATTGCCCTGGGGGGTGAAAGGGGTGCTATACCCACACTGCCGCAGAGAGGAAAGGGACCCACGAAGGGCCTAGACCCGAGAGGGAAAACATTAGGAGCAACGCACCTCATAGCCCCGTTATAAGACCCCCCACTCTCTACTATTCTAACGTTTAAGGGCCTTCTATATTAACTGAGATCGGTACATTAGGCTGGGGAAGGAGGGGATGCCTAGCACTGGGAGCGGGAGGGGGGTGGGCGACAGGGACTTGGGAGGGGGGAGGAAGGCGGAACTGTAGGCCAGTGGACCTGCTGGGCTCTACCGCACAGGGGGGGGGGGGGAGGGAGGGAGGGTAATTTTGAAATGTTGATGTGTTTTATGTTATGGCTAATACTATTGCTACTGTTTTTTACTGCATTATATGGTGAGGTTGACACTCATGCTGAATTTTATTTAGATTGTGCCGTAAGTCGGGGAGACGACGGATCCTAACTGGGTGGTGCCCCGAGAGGTCACAGTGGTCTGTGACGACCTTTTTGAGAGCGCACTTGACCCCCTGGACCCTACTCACTTGGGATTCCCGGACCCCCTTCGACTGCCCTACCGGAGTGAGCGACCAGAATCAGGTGAGCGGTCCCCCTCCGCCCTCTAGCGGACGGGGGGGTTCCAGCCCCCCTTCGCTCTTTTCCGATACCGCTGGTTATAGCGATTTTGTTCAGACTTACCGACTGTGACTCTTGACTCCTGACTTTCTCCCTCCCCGCCTAACCCAAGCCTTCCTGTGCCCCCCACTTTTTCCCTACCCCACCCTCCCGCTTGTCCGCCGGACGGACAAGCCTACGCTGATACACGACTGCTAGAAAAGCCCCGGTCATGTCCATTGCCCCGGCCCCCATCACGATACTGTCCCTGAACGCCAGAGGCCTTAATCAACCCGAGAAACGGTCGGGAGCGGTGAGGGAATTTCTCTCCCGTAAGGCATCGATTGTGTTCGTACAAGAAACGCATTTTAGGGAGGGGTCACGTCCCACACTAACGAACCACCACTACCCCATAGGCTACTTTAGCGACTTTCAGGGGGGAAAGTCCAGAGGAACTGCGATCCTCATTCATAGACGCATCCCGTTCACAGAAAAAGATGTACAAACCGACCCAGAGGGTCGATATACCTTTTTAAAGGGGGAGATAGCGGGCACGCTTTACACCTTCGCCAATGTTTATGCCCCAAACCGCAGACAATACCGTTTCCTGGCCCGGACACTCCGCTCACTGCGGCGCTTCGCTGAAGGGGTATTGGTCCTAGGGGGAGACCTAAACGTAGCTCTAGACCCCAAATGGGACTCCTCCTCAGGACGCTCACCCGTCCCTACCCAACACATCGCGGCAATCAGGGCCTTACTGACGAGGGAGAGACTAGTGGACTGCTGGAGAGCACTACACCCTGACGAAAGGGACTATACCTTCTACTCTCACCCGCACAATTCCTACACTCGCATTGACTATCTCTTCCTTTCACAATATCACCTCCCACTGGCCCTCCAGGCTGACCAAGGCACCGCAACGTGGTCGGACCATGCACCGGTGTCGGTCACCCTAAAGTCCCCCCTTTTCAGACCTAGGGTCTCTAAGTGGAGACTGAATGAAGCTCTGCTTGCCATGCCAGAACTGACCGCGGACATAGACACCACACTCCGGGACTACTTTACACACAATGGCGACCAGACGTCCCCCACCATACGTTGGGAAGCTCACAAAAGTGTTATCAGGGGGCATTTCATACAAAAGGGCGCCCTCCTGAAACGACAGAGGGAGGCACGCATGACTTCGCTATTAGCAGACATACACAGCCTAGATACCCTCAACAAACGCCTCCAACTCCCTACCCACCAAGCCACGCTGTTAGGTCTAAGGAGGGAACTGACCACACTCATACAATCCCAACATCATAGGGCAGTTCTACGACACAAGGCATTCTTCCATGTAAACGGTAATAAGAGTGGGAAGCTCCTAGCACGCATGCTCAACAAAAGACGACGGGACACATACATAGACCGCATTCGGGACAAGGACGGGATCCTCCACAGACACCCCACCAAGATACAGGAGATCATTCGATCATATTACGCAGACTTATACTCCCTACCACGACCGCACACTGACACGCACACTTTCAGACTCCGTGACTCTATAGATGAGTACCTCTCGGCCCATACACTCCCCGCCCTAGCGACTGACATATCAAACCGACTAGAAGAACCCATTACCACGGAGGAACTTGCGCTAGCGATTAAAAGCTCCAAATCAGGGAGAAGCCCGGGCCCCGACGGGCTACCGCTAAAATATTACAGGACATACGCTGACATACTTTACTCCCCACTGACAGACATGTTCAATGCGATCAGAGAGGGACACGAACTTCCCGGACAGGCTCTAATGGCGCACATTACTATCATCCCCAAAGAGGGGAAGGATCGAGAGCACTGCGGCGGCTACCGACCCATATCCCTCATTAATACAGACATAAAACTCCTGGCAAAAGTCCTGGCGACTAGACTCCAGACGCATGTTCCCGGTCTGGTCCACGCAGACCAGGTTGGGTTTGTGCTGGGTCGAGAGGCTAGGGACAACACTATCAGGGCCCTGACACTGATGCATAGGAATACCGAGACGAACACGGGCCTTCTCCTACTCTCCACAGACGCGGAGAAGGCCTTTGATAGGGTCAATTGGGAATACATGTTCCGGACATTAACACACCTGGGAATGGGACCACACCTTTTGGGCTGGATTAAAGCCCTGTACTCCAAACCGACAGCACACGTACTGGTCAATGGGGCCCTAACAGACCCGTTCCCTATATTTAACGGTACGCGTCAGGGATGTCCCCTCTCCCCGCTACTTTTTGTCCTAGCGTTGGAGCCATTCCTGAACACCATCAGACATCATCCCGACATTACCGGCATTCACACAGGAGACACACACCACAAAATTGCCGCCTACGCGGATGACCTACTGTTTTTCCTCACACATCCAGAGGTCTCCCTGCCCAACCTAGTCCAGGCCTTTCACACATTCGGACTCCTCTCGGGATTGAAAATCAATTTCTCGAAATCCTATATCTTAAACATTAGTGTACCCATACCTCGCGCAGACCAACTGCGCAGGAGCTACAAATTCCAATGGGCCTCGGACAAGATACGCTACCTGGGTACCTGGCTGACAGTGAGCGCAACCACCCTGTACGCGACAAACTTCACCCCATTACTGACCCAATTTCGGAAAGAAATGAGGGAATGGGCCTTCCCCCACATATCCTGGTTAGGTAGGGTGCAGGTGGTGAAGATGAATTTTTTGCCGCGTCTACTCTACCTCTTCCAGGCCCTGCCTATCCTGATCCCAACCTCTTTTTTCACGACACTCCGGGGAGCATTGGGGTCCTACGTGTGGAACGGGAGGAGACCCAGACTGAAATACTCACTGCTTACACGGCCCAAAGACAAAGGAGGACTAGCCCTCCCAGACTTCCTGCTATACTACAAAGCATGTCACCTACAACGAATAGTAGAATGGTCCAAACTAGGGGTGCACAAGCTGTGGAAATCCCTTGAGGGACACGCAGCGGGAGTCCCCGCCGCTCTACTCCCATGGCTCCCAGCGGGAGGTTCTGGGAGGGAAGCCCGTTACACACCCTACACAAAAGCGACTCTGACGGTATGGAGAAGGAGTATGGGGCGTCATGCTCTTAGTACGCACCCCTCCCCCCTTCTGCCTCTCACCCATAACCCGGACTTCCAACCAGGCCTAGACCCGAAGGCCTTGCAAATTTTAGTGGACGACCCCCTACCCCGACTGAGACATGTCTGTTCCAACCGGGGACTGAAAGACCTGACGGAGTTACGTGGGGCGACCCCTCAGTCCTTCCTAACGCGTTTTCGCTATGCACAGGTACGCAATTACATAAAACTCCTCCCGCAGGGACAGGCTTTGGGCAGAGATCTCACAACTTTTGAGAGACTATGCTCAGCCCCTGACCCATTATCACATGGAATTTCATACCTCTACTCCCTCCTCCAAATGCAAACCCCAGTAGAGACACCTAACTTTATGGGGAAATGGGAGGAATCCCTAAATAAGACGTTTAGCGCCCCTGAATGGGAAAAGATCTGCAATAATGTTCACCACTGCTCAACGTTTAGCAAGAGCCAGGAGACTGCTTATAAACTGCTCACGAGATGGTACCACACACCAGCTACTGCGCACCACATAAACTCTCAAGACTCCCGCCTATGCTGGAGGTGTGAGAAGGAGATAGGCACACTCTTACACATTTGGTGGACCTGCGAACTGATTCAACCGTTCTGGCGCACTATCCACCAAGTCATAGCCCGCTTCTCAGATAACCCCCCACCCCTTGAACCGGCAGCTATGCTGCTCCACCATACGCCCACCCCCACGTCCAAATATAAAAAGACACTCACGATCCGAATCATTAATGTAGCAAAACAATTAATCCCACAGTTTTGGAAGAATAAAACGGCCCCGCCCTTATCCCAGTGGTTCGCCCAAATGGAGGACCTCAGAGCAGTTGAGGAACTTATCATGTACGCGGCTGGCCCGCAAAAACAACAGCAGACTTACCTAGACATATGGACGCAGTGGATACTGTTGACCACGAAACCGGAATTCCAGTCCATGCTTATGGACTACACGACCGATACCCCAAGACCAACGAAAGCAGAGACAGTAGACTAACCCTATCCCCCCTTCCCTGCCCGGACCCTGCCCCCCCTTTTTTCCCTGACTCCCTTACTTCGGACTGACTAGAGAGACGGAAACATGTAACCAAGAGCAAACAGACACTTTAGGCTGCATAAACACGAGCATTGGGCACTGACGACTAATGCACACAACTATGCTCATCGGCCTCACCGACCTACTCACCTGAAGACCTGGTCGGGGGCCGAACCCGCAATGCCCACTACGATCCTACATACCACCAGACCAACTCATGATAACTACGGATCTGGCCAGTCGAATATTGCTTGCAGAATTCTGAAGTACACCTGTGAGCTCTGAGCTTCATAGGGCCTGCGCGCCCACAAGAATCTGTTATTGTTTTCCTTTGTTTACTGATAATATGGATATGTGAAATACGACACAGCAGTCTTGATCACTGACGAGGACCTGCGAGTCCACTAATACATGGGGCCTGCGCGCCCACAAGTTTATATTTGTGCTTTACTGTTTTTCTATGGTTGGACTCATGTTGAGTCTTAAATATTGCTAACAACTACACGTGGAGACTTGCACGTCTCGGAATGAAGCTCATAATTTTGAAATAAAAATTATATTTACAAAAAAAAAAAAAATATTAGGAATTATAGCAGAATTTGCAGACGCATAGTCTGGACAAAACTGAGAAAAACTGTGTGATCTGACAAGTGAATATAAAATTATGGCTACATAAAGATAACGTAAATGACGTCAAAAATAGCCACCAGGAAAAGTTAACTCTTTCCTGGATAGGTATGTCTAGTGGGACAATACTGCCCTCTAGAGCTCAAATACGAAAACGATTACCTAGAAGGCAACCACACCCCACATTTGTGATTGGCTATCACTTAGAGGAATTTCCCCTTTAAAAAGTTAAGACGAGGGAAGAGTCAGGAGGGTCGAAGATTCAAAGATTGAAGAGAGAGACATTACGACACTCTGGGGATTCAGAGAGATCCAGGCAGAATCGGGCGACCAGAGAAACCAAGAAACTCTCATACTCCATGCAGAGAAAGAGATCTATGACATTTAGCTACCTGAGGATATCTGATGAGAAAATATCTACTTAACTGGTAAATATACAGACATTTAATTAATTAATTAAAATTAATTAAAATTAATAGCATGATATATGACTGGATAAATCATGTTTGATTTCATATTTAGAAATCTTAATTTTATAACATGACAGGAGGCTTCGTATTTGCTTAAGACTTTCTTTACTTAAGCTTCACAGCAGCACTTTTTTACTTAGTAACAGGATAACCAATCAGAAAAATTTAACATGGTATAAAAGTCCCTCCCTGTGACGTCACTTCCTCTTTCTTTGCTGCTTCACACCAGTACAGGTCAGAGTGCCACTGTCTCCTACTTTTCTGTGGTTTCTGTGGTTTATTCTTTATTCTTTATTCTTTATTCTTTATTTTTTACCTATCCGTTTCTGTCATAATTTCACTTTATATATGGTTTTTATTCCTAGGCGTTTGTTTCCTACCCTATCTTATTTTTTCCCTAAGTTTCTCTTAACTTAGTTCTTATTTCTACCTTATTTTTCTTTTCTCATTCTTACAGTTACATTTCTGTTTTGTATATCTATCGAATGTATTATATTTAAATTTTCAAATATACCGTTTTTAACAGTCCGGGTTGCGGTCGGCATATTTTGCCCCGTTTTCCCGGGCTTTCTGGGCCGTGGAGAACGCCTCCAGCGGCCCCGAGCGTGCACGGCGGCCATCTTGGATCTCGCACACCTCTGCGAGATCCAAACGGCCGCTTCTCTTCCTTGTGCGCATGAGCACGATCGCGGCGGCCATTTTCTTGGAGCCGCGATCGGAGCCCAAATAGCCGCACGGCGGCCATTTTAACTGCACTTCAGCAGTTCCTTTATTTCTAACACCTGGATAAAGATATATATATATTTTACACTACTATTTTTCAGATAATAATAATATTACCTCAGAGTAGGCTTGATTTCACTCCCCTTGGAAATACCTCACTCTGTAATTTCAATTTGATGAGTTACTGGCTTATACTACTCCCCCTGGTGGTGAATTGAAAGTACTACTTGGAACCAAATATTTATATTTCGGTTTTATATTCAACATCTCATTACTGTTGGGATTACCCCATTACCATTCAACCTGAGTTTTTCATCACATTTATACTGATTTATTGTAAGATTAAATCCCTAAATATATTTATGATTGCTGTTATGATATACAGCCCATGATTGGCCCGCTTTGTCTGTGCCGCTATACCTCTATACGGGTTTGAAATATTACTCCCTGAGGTTATTAAGTCTGGGTGACCCCCAGCTACAGCTTGCACTGTTTTAAAACATTTTAATAAAGTTTTGTGTTATTTCGGACGGCCTCAAATACATTCTAATGCTGGCCTATTCTGCCCCATAGGTATCATCACTATTGCTATGGAGGCTTCAATCCAAGACCAAAACTTACAAGCTGTTATAAATGCGGCTGTTGCCGCTTCACTGGAAAAGGCCCTGGCTCGGGTGCTGCCCATTGAGCCTAAAGACCCAAAAACTTCTGAGCCCCCGCCTTCTGAGGAAGAGGCGGATGATTCAGATTCCACAAGAAGGAACCCTTCCAAACCCAATAAAAGATATTGGAAAGGGGATGGGCCAGAACCCCTCAAACGCAAGGGGAAAGAACCGGCAAAACGCCCGAAACAGACTGACACCAAAACTAAACATCCCGTGCAACCTACTCTGTCAGAGGAAGAGGACGACTCCTTTGATTTACACCCCTTGGCCATCCTAGATGAGTGGCAAGCCGACCACTCTTCTGAAGATGAAGAAGACTGGCCTGTGGCTTCTTTTAAAGGGGCACCTTTCCCTCAAGATTTTAATAGAGATCTCACAACAGCGGATTCTGTACCCGAACAGAACCCTTCGGAAGACGCCGAAACCTTTATGGATACACTGGGTCAACCCCTATTTGACCCACGGCATATCAGATATCCTCGGTCTTCGGAATGGTCACTCCCATTTCATCTCTCCCAATATATCCATTTCTGGATCAGGAGACCACTAGACCGAGAGGTCCGCAAGCGCCTAAGAGCGGAATGCCCTAGGCCGACCTTGCCGGACAAGGTAGCCATGACCCCGGAGTTCGATCCAATGCTCTGCACATACCTAGCCAGAACTGGCCGTGACCCTAAAAAGGGCATTGAGCGCAGCCTACGCCTCACCCAGGACAAGATGTTGGATGTCCTGGGGCCCCTGGCAAGAATTCTACTTTTGGCTGATGAAGCCCTCACTAACGAGGGCCCCTTAGACCCATCGGTTATAAGAGAATGGGCACTACGCTCCATTTGCCTGCTGGGCAATGCAAATACTTCCCTATGTACGGAGCGTAGAAAAGCAGTGCTGCTGCGTATGGATGCCAAATTAACTGATCTGGGCACCAAAGAATTGGGCCCCAAGGCTAAGGGTCTATTATTTGGAGAACCCTATATCAAAGAGTTACACAAGCATGTAAACTTATACACTACTTTGAACAAAGCACAATCATCCATGAAAAGAGTATTCCACCAACAACCCTCTCGGGTTTTTGGAAGGGCTGGCCGTTCAAGGGGTCGTACAGTCAGCCGCTTCTGGGCCTCAGGCCAACGCCAGCGACCCCCCACCTCATCCTTCTTCCCCAACTACCAGTCAAGGGGTTTCTACACCCAAAGAGCAGACAGGGGAAGAGGAAGCAGAGCCCGTGGACGCAACAGATACCCTACAGGTGAGACTTCCTACCTTTCATCTTACTACGATTTATCATGCGGGCAGGTTATTACATTGTCTAGATATGTGGAAGACGCTGTCTTCAGATACCTGGGTTCTAAACACAGTCCGGGGTTATTTGATAGAATTTTATTCTCTTCCTACTCAAACAGGTTTTCCCCATTACCCGATAATGTCAAGAGCTCAAACCACCCTCCTCGATTCGGAACTACGTTCCTTACTAACAAAAGGAGCTATTCAACCAGCTCCACACGACAAAGGCTTCCTAAGTTCCATCTTCCTAGTCAAGAAGAAATCAGGGGAATTTCGCCCAGTAATCAACCTTCGTCAGTTGAATACTTTCGTGATATACAGGCATTTCAAAATGGAAGGGATTCATCTACTCAGGGACATCCTCCGACCAGGAGATTGGTTCACCAGACTCGACCTCAAGGATGCCTACCTCTCCGTACCGGTACATACATCCAGCCGACGTTTCCTCCGCTTTCTTTGGCACCACCGGGTCTTCCAATTCACCTGCCTTCCATTCGGCCTGAGTTCCGCTCCATGGTGCTTCACCAAACTACTCAAACCAGTCACCGCGCATCTTCGAGCAAGAGGCATTCGCTGCCTAATCTACCTCGACGACCTCTTACTACTCTGCGACGACGCATCCAGTCTACAGTCACAAACGAACTACGCATCTTCATTGATCGAATCCTTGGGATTCGTCATCAACAAGGCGAAATCCTCACTGACTCCATCCCAAATTATTCAATTTCTCGGCTTCGAGATCGACTCCTCTACCTGTGTTCTCCGCCTACCTCAAGCCAAACTAAATGCGATCAGGAAGGAACTACGCAAGACGCTTCGACAAGTGGATATCCGTCTCCGAGGTTTAGCTCGGATTGTAGGCCTACTTTCGGCTTCCATTCAGGCGATCTACCCAGGCCCCCTCCATTATCGGGCCATGCAACGTCTGAAGGCTCAGTTCCTCCAGACCCAT
The DNA here is from genome assembly GCF_036172605.1 of Pelobates fuscus. Taxonomy (NCBI): domain Eukaryota; kingdom Metazoa; phylum Chordata; class Amphibia; order Anura; family Pelobatidae; genus Pelobates; species Pelobates fuscus. The sequence goes on from NC_086328.1 coordinate 53,970,114, forward strand.
CCATCATACGACCAGAGGGTCCCGATCACTACCGAGGTGAGGGAGGAACTCAACTGGTGGCTCCGCCACATGTCTGCCTGGAATGGCAAAGCAATTTTCGGCCCCACTCCAGACTTCGTGGTGGAATCAGACGCGAGCCTCCAAGGCTGGGGCGCAACTTGTCATGCAACTTCCACCGGGGGACCATGGACCGCGGCAGAACACTCTCTCCACATCAACTGTCTGGAGTTAATTGCAGGTTCGTTCGCAATCCGCAGTCTGGCCAACCACCTCTCAGACTGCTGTATCCTCCTTCGAATGGACAATATCTCAGCTGTCCAATACATCAACAAACTGGGAGGGGCCAGATCACGTACCCTATCCGAAGTGACAAAGGACATCTACAATTTTTGCTTCCAACGCAACATAACAATTCGAGCAGAATATCTCCCGGGAGAAACGAACATTACTGCGGATTGGTTCTCCCGGCATTGGAGGGACGTCAGCGACTGGCGCCTGCACGAATCAGTTTTCTTCCACATCTCCAAGCTCCGAGGACCGTTTACTCTGGACCTTTTCGCCTCCCGAACGAATTTTCAAGTCCCACATTTCTTCAGCTGGCTACCAGACCCAGAATGCTTGGCGGTAGATGCCTTCCTTCAAAAGTGGCCGACAACGGGAGCCTACGCCTTCCCTCCCTTCGCAATGATCCCGAGAGTCCTTCTCCAGATCCGCAGACAACAAGTCACGCTGGTACTGCTCACCCCGCTCTGGCAGGGCCAAGCATGGTTCCCAGATCTCCTGGACCTATCCTGCCAACATCCCCTCCTTCTACCTCCATGGCCCAACCTGCTAGAGGACCCCCAAGGAAACCCTCATCCGATGATAATTCAGGGCCACCTCCAACTAGTGGCTTGGACTCTTTCAGGGGATCCTGGAATTTCGGAGAATTATCGCAGAGAACTAAGGAACTCCTCTGGGATTCTTGGGCACCTGGAACCAGAAGATGCTACCTTTCCTCCTGGGGTGCTTGGTGCAATTGGTGCCTGGAACGGAATACCGATCCCCTTACAGCCCCTAGACAGTTCATTTTGAATTTCCTCTCACATCTATTCGACTTAGGCCGCTCATACCGTTCCATCAACGTTGCCCGGTCAGCAATTTCAGCGGCCCACGTGCCTTTAGAGGGAGCTCCGGTTGGCCAGGACCCTTTGGTTTGTAGACTATTGCGGGGCATTAAACTAGCTCGCCCCCCAACACCGAAATACTCCCACCTATGGGACGTTAATGTCATGATTCGCTTCCTTGAAGCTTGGCCGAACAACGAGGATCTAACCCTACGTCAACTCTCAGCAAAATTCACTCTGTTACTTTGCCTCATCTCCTTCCGAAGAGTATCAGACGTTCGAGCATTCGACCATAACGCTATCAACTTCTCCCCAGAAGGTGTCACCTTTTCCGTATCCAGACGGACAAAATCAAACTCCTCTTCAGTTTTTTACCCTTATTTCCCTAACCATCCAAAATTGTGTGTGGTCTCTCTTCTCTCTCGTTATTTATCAGTCACCTCCTCTCTACGTTCAACCTCCTCCAGCCAACTATTGATCTCATACGTCCGACCCCATCATCCCGTATCAACCACAACCCTTGCCAGATGGCTTAGGTGGTTGCTCTCCCTAGCCGGGATTGAAACTTCCTTCGGAGCCCACTCCATCAGGGGTGCGGCGGCATCAGGAGCATTCAACGCTGGAGCCTCTCTTCGGGACATCCTTCACTCAGCAGACTGGTCCAGGGAACAGACGTTCCGCAACTTCTACTTTCGTCCAGCTGGGCACGCTTCCTTAGCCCTCCTGGGGGAGCGTTAAAACAGCAAATACGAAGCCTCCTGTCATGTTATAAAATTGTAGATTATGCTAGCTTTAGTGTACTGATAATCTTAATTTTATTAATGACAGGAGGCGAGTATTTCCCACCCATTCACCTTCGTTTCTTCCCCCCCCTTAGGTTGCCTCTTTAGGTAAGTTTATCTAAGATATGAGTAACACGCTATGTATATTCTACCAGGGGGGGCTAAGGATTTTTCTCCATGGTTATATAAATTAACACTTTAGGGGAGGTGGTCTATTATATATGATTTTTTCTAATTACTGGACACCATAATTTTAGAAGTCCAATTCTCGGATTAATCCTTGGTTTCGACTCTGCTCTCTCGTTTCAGCGTAAAGCCCCTCAAGAGGACAAGTCTAGCTGCTGTCTCATCTCAAGCTTCATCTCAGCTCTACTAGAAGTCATGTTTTCGTTCCTGTTCCCTCTCAAGCATCAACTTTCTCGTCTGGCTTTTCCGGATTTCTCATCGGTTCCCTTTACAGTTTTCCCGTTCCTTTTGTTCGCAGCCAGAAAGAGAAAGTGACGTCACAGGGAGGGACTTTTATACCATGTTAAATTTTTCTGATTGGTTATCCTGTTACTAAGTAAAAAAGTGCTGCTGTGAAGCTTAAGTAAAGAAAGTCTTAAGCAAATACTCGCCTCCTGTCATTAATAAAATTAAGATTATCAGTACACTAAAGCTAGCATAATCTACAATTATTAAAGAATATATATATGGTTATAGCATCCCATCTGCAGCTGGGATTAATATAGCCATTAATGTATTTGTGTGATTAATATCACGTTAGCATATCATGACCATTTATCCAGCTGTATTGATTGGCTCTAAAATAAGATAAAATATCTGTTTAGACAAATTAATTAAAATATCAGCTTATAGAACATAGTAGATTTTCTCATTGGATGCAAGGAAATGTTTAAAGGTTGATGACTGGTTAAATGTTATTTATTTAAATTACATAGGAGTAGATCTTAACTACTTAGGAGGTTTAGCCAGCATTGAAAGGGTTATTTCTAAACTGCCAGCTGAAAGTTTCTTTTACGATCTCATGCTGCACGCTGAAACTTCACACTCTTTGTCTCTGTGAAAGGGTCGTAAATCTTGACACCTAATGTGTAGATTTTAAACTACCTCTTAGTCATTAGGAAATGTTGTTTTAAATTACCATATTGTATTGCATATTCATGTTATACTCGAATTCCATTGATTATTATCATGCATGTTACTCATCATTATTATTTAAATTGTTAAGAAATAAATATCTATTTTTATAACAATTTGTGATTTTTAATTACCGGTATATGGTTATACATTTCATTTAACACGATAACGATTAAGGATCTGAGAATTGAAATCGTGGGCAATTCTCATCTGTTTACATTATTATCCCATAAATATCCCCACAGCACGACTAGTCTTTCATTTAACTACGTTTCTCTCATAATAAATCATATATTTATTATCTTGTTGTAGCATGCCAATAGGTTAAACTTTCACACACTTCTCCCATATGCAACCACTTCGGTTCTTTTTTCGCAGGCACAGTACTGACCATAGGCACGATCACTCAATCACAGTTTTTTCCTAAACTTCATAATGGTTCAAATTCTTAGCCATGTGTATGATTGTAGGCTCCTCTACATTTCCTTCAAGTAGACTTCAGGAAGTGTCAACCCAGTATCCTGTCTTACAGTATCCGGTATAGTGGGTTACATTTTTCGTCCCCTGAGGCCTCATTCAGCCTCTACGGCCTCAATCAACAGTTGTTGTTTTTTTTTGTTTTTTTTTGAAAAGCGCAAATTTAACTTAAAAATAACATTTTAAAAAGTGTTAAAAAAAAGAATTAAAAACTTCTCTCCAAAAGATAATATAAATACCCCCCAAAAGTTTTATTCAAAGAAAATGGACCAATTCAAAATCAATATTCAAACCCTTTCGAGCTACAGTGTCTAAAGTGAAGATCCATCTTGTTTCTATTTTCCAAAGTTCTTTGAAATTATCTTCTCCTCTCCAATTTGGAGTTTTTTTTTTTTGTTTGTTTTTTTTATAAATAGCCATGAAATTTAAAAGTGATGGATCTTTATTGTGAAATTTTTCAAAATGTGCAGATACACTATGTTTTTCATACCCCCTCTGGATATTGCCCACGTGTTCCGCAATACATGTTTTTAATTGTCTAGTAGTCATACCCACATATTGCAGTCCACACGGGCACCAGAGGAGGTATATAACGTTTTTAGAATGACAGGTTAGAATATCTTTAATATTAAAATTGGTTCCAGATACTAACAACTTAAATGTAGTAATTGGCGCCTTTTCAAAACCCATCTTTTTACAACCAGAGCACTATTTACAATAATAGAAACCCAATTTTGATTAAATGTATTGCTGGTTTTATGAGGTTTTATAAAACTCCTTACTAAATTATTTTTTTTATATTTTTTTAGCACCTCTATATATATATATATAAAGTAAAGCTGCTGCTGCCACAATGCTCTCCCAGAACCAAGCCGGCATATACAGTCTGATCCCAACGGATTGGCTTGGGGATGTCCGGAGGAGTACCCACAGAACACTTGTCCAGTTCAGTTTGTCGGGACAACCCGTCGGCATTTCCGTTTAGCTTTCCCGGGCGGTACTGTATGGTAAAGTCAAATGGCTGCAGCGCCAAACTCCAGCGCAGCAGCCTTGCAGTGTCCCCTGACACCCGGTTCAGCCAGACCAACGGGTTGTGATCCATGAGTAGCGAAAAGGTTTGTCCATATAAATATGGCTGCAGTTTCTTGAGGACCCACACCACGGCAAGGCATTCCTTTTCGATGGCCTTTTCGATGGCATCTGCTCCGACCTGGCTCAGTACTGCTCCCAATCCAAACATAGAAGCGTCTGTATGAACGAGAAAGCGTTTAGTTGGATCAGGAGCAGCAAGAACAGGTGCCTTAACAAGAGCAGTTTTCAATAGCTGGAATGCCTGTTTACACTCTGGGGCCCATACTACTAATTTAGGGAGGTCCTTGCGGGTTAGGTCAGTGAGGGGTTTTGCTAGGGTACTGTAATTGGGTACAACTTTTCGATAATACCCTGCGGTACCTAAAAATGCTAGTACCTGGGTTTTTGTGCGGGGGGTTGGCCATTGGGCTAAAGCCTCTATTTTGGCCGGTTCTGGCTTCTGTTGGCCACTGCCAACTCGGTGTCCTAGTTATTGGACTTCTACCCTCCCTATATGGCCTTTACTGGGTTTAAGGGTTATCCCTGCCTCCCTGATACGGTCTAAGACGGCCCCTACATGGCTCAGGTGGTCAGTCCAGGAATAGCAAAAAATTGCTATGTCGTCCAAATAGGCGCACGCATATTCCTGAAACCCATCTAATAGTCGGTCCACCATCCTCTGGAAGGTGGCCGGGGCATTTTTTATCCCAAATGGCATGACCCTAAACTGGTACAGGCCAAATGGGGTGACAAATGCCGACTTGGGGATGGCGTCCTCGGCTAAAGGGATTTGCCAATACCCCTTGCAAAGGTCGATGGTGGTTAGATATTTACCTCTGGCCATTTTGTCTAATAACTTGTCTATCCGGGGCATGGGATAGGCGTATGATACTGTTTTATCATTGAGCCTTCTATAATCTACGCAGAAGCGGGTCGTTCCATCCCGCTTCGGCACTAGTACCACTGGGGATGCCCATGGGCTATCTGAAGGCTCAATTACTCCTAACTGCAACATTTCCTTAATCTCTTTATACATATTTCCCTTAACTGCTTCTGGAATGCGGTAGGGCGGTTGACGGAGGGGTGTTTGGTCTGGGGTTTCCACCCGGTGGATGGCTAACGGGGTATATCCGGGGAGGTTGGAAAAGGTAGCTCCTTTTTCCCTAATTAAACTTTGGGCCTGAGTTTTCTCCTGGGGATTTAAACGCTCTCCTAACTGTATGGCGACTAGATCCTCCTGTTGGGTTTCCCTGGCGAGAAGGTCAGGTAGGGGTAGGTTATCTGTGTCCTCTGCGGTCGAGGCACAGATGGCGGATACCTCCTCCGTGCGCTCGTGGTAGGGCATCAGCATGTTCACATGGAGCATGCGTCTGCCCCCTGCCCCGGCGCACGGGGCAATTATATAGGTGGTATCGCAGATTTGCTCTACCACCTTGAATGGGCCCTGCCAGGAGGCCTGCAGCTTGTCAGTAGGGACGGGTCGTAGTATTAATACCTTCTGACCGACCTGAAAGCTGCGGTCCCTGGCTCCCATATCATACCATCGGCGCTGTCGTTGCTGGGCCGCTTGGAGGTTGGTACATACAGCCTGGGTTAACGCCTCCAAGCGGTCCCGGAATTCTAACACGTAAGGTACGATAGGAGTACCATTAGTGGTCATTCACCCCCTCCCAGTGCTCTCTGATTAGATCTAGGGGACCCCTCACTCTCCTTCCGAACAATAATTTGAAAGGTGAGAACCCTGTGGATTCTTGGGGAACTTCCCTGTAGGCGAACAGCAAGTGGGGTAAAAACCACTCCCAGTCTTTTTGTGTGTCTACGAACGTTCGGATCATTTGTTTCAGCGTTCCGTTGAACCGTTCACAGAGACTATTAGACTGAGGGTGGTACGGGGAGTTAAGGATAGATTTCACCCCACATACTTTCCAAAGCTGGTGAGTGACCTCTGCCGTGAATTGGGTGCCTCTATCCAAAATAATCTCCCGGGGTAAACCCATGCGGGAGAATATTCGCATAAGGGCATCCACTACGGTCTCGGCATGTACATTGGTTAGGGCTACCGCTTCGGGGTATCTGGTGGCGTAGTCCACTACGGTCAAGATATACTTCTTGCCGGAGGGACTAGGTTTTTTCAGCGGTCCTATTATGTCTACCGCTACTCTACTAAAGGGCTATTCTATTATGGGTAGGGAGTGGAGTTTGGTCTTGTATCGGTCCCCCCTTTTCCCGACTCTCTGACAGGTATCACAGGTATTGCAATATTGCCTAATATCCTGGGATATCCCCGGCCAGAAGAAATTTTGAGTCAGCCGATGTTTGCTTCGGCTGATTCCTAGGTGACCTGACAGTGGTATGTCGTGGGCTATTTGCATTAGCTCCTGCCTATACTTCCGAGGCACAATTAGCTGTTTTATGGGGATGGGAATAGATCCCGCTACTATTTTCTCAGCGTACCGGTATAATAACCCTTTATCCCAAGCGTATCTCTCCCCTTCTTGGCCTGCCTTGTTCTTATCTATTCGGTCTTTGTAAACCTGCAGGGAAGGGTCTAGATCGACCTCGCTACCAAATTCTAACGGAGCATCCCAGGGTAGGACAGTGTGATTAGGAGGGGCCGGGCTTACCTGAGCCTCAGAGTCGGTGGGTGGTGCCGTGGTGCGAGCCTGTTGACGGGTGACGACTGGGTAAGCCTCCTGCGGGGTTGGTCTTGTAACAAAAGCGGAGGTTAGCTCCCCCAAGTCATTTCCCAAAATAACATCCGCAGGCAAGTCCTGCATCATCCCCACTTGCACTTGCTTTGCCCCTGCTCCCCAATTCAAATGTAGTTTGGCAGTGGGGACTTTGTAAATGGCTCCCCCTGCCACCCGTACTGCTATACAATCTCCCGTGAGATGTTCCTTTGCAACTAGGTGGTTCCCGACCAAAGTGATGGTGGCCCCGGAATCTCTCAGCCCTTCCATCCACTTTCCTTCTATATAGACCACTTGTCGATGACCTTGGCGGTTGTCTGAGGCCGCTTGCACTGGGTTCACTTTGTGGAGTGTGCCTAGTGGTTCTTCCATCTGTGTGGGGGTGGAAGGCTGGACAAATGCTCCTGTCTGATAGCAGTGTATTGCTGCTCTATGGACAGGTGGTTGTTCTTGCTTGGTCCATGATGGTTGTGTCCTGTTTCTGGGACACTCTCTTTGTACATGTCCTAGTTGGTTGCAGGTTGCAGATGAAATTCACTGTTCGTGAAACGATTACATGAATGCTGACGGGTTTTTATGCTGCCAGCATATGAACGCCATAGACCTGAACCACACATTACGCATGCATACACTTGGTTCTTAAAGTGGTACATACATATTCAAATAAACACAGTTTAAAAGTAGCTGCTGCTGCCACAAAGATGATTTTATTAAACATACATTTTTAAAGAAAAATTATAATCTGGAGGTCTTAAATCAACAGTTGGAGAGCGTAAAAACATTGGAAAGAAATTAGATTATTAAAGACAAAGGACAATGAAGGAAAACAGATGACCAATATGCACAAAAAGGTGTCCTTATCATTATAGATTTTAACAGTCAATCTCACCAAATTCAAAAAGTTTTTAATACATTTTGGCACATTCTGAAAACGGATAGTGACCTCTCAGGTTTAATTGGAATATAGACCCAATATTATATATAGAGGTGCTAAAAATGTAAAAAAATAATTTAGTAAGGAGTTTTATAAAACCTTTATAAAACCAGCAATACATTTAATCAAAAATTGGGTTTCTATTATTGCAAATTGTGCTCTGGTTGTAAAAAGATGGGTTTTGAAAAAGGCGCCAATTACCACATTTAAGTCGTCAGTATCTGGAACCAATTTTAATATTAAAGATATTCTAACCAGTCATTCTAAAAACGTTATATACCTCCTCTGGTGCCCATGTGGACTGCAATATGTGGGTATGACAAGTAGACAATTAAAATAATGTATTGCGGAACACGTGGGCAATATCCAGAGGGGGTATGAAAAACATAGTGTATCTGCACATTTTGAAAAATTTCACAATAAAGATCCATCACTTTTAAATGTCATGGCTATTTATAAAAAAAAAACAAAAAAAAAAAAAAACTCCAAATTGGAGAGGAGAAGATAATTTCAAAGAACTTGGGAAAATAGAAACAAGATGGATCTTCACTTTAGACACTTTAGCCCCAAAGGGTTTGAATATTGATTTTGAATTGGTCCATTTTCTTTGAACAAAACTTTTGGGGGGTATTTATATTATCTTTTGGAGAGAAGTTTCTAATTCTTTTTTTTTTTTTTTTTTTTTTAAACACTTTTTTAAATTTTATTTTAAAGTTAAATTTGCGCTTTTTCCCAAAAAATTGCGTTAGGACTTCCTTTCCCTTAAAAAAAAATGGCACGTGGACCACTTCCACCCTATTGCTGGACTTATTCTGAAACCGGAAGTGACACGCATGCGCGCCACAATGACGTCTCATTCACTTGCCGGAAAGGAAGTCAGAATATGGCCAGGTGAACCCGATCATTAATTGCTAGTATGTATATATACTGAAGATATGGAGGCACAGATCAGCATTGAGGAAGACTCCAGGAAGACTCAAAACGTGTCTGCTGACCATTTATTGGGACTATTTTATATTTACTATTGTGGTGACTCAATTTTATTATTTTTTCTGCACTGCTCATTGTCCCTCATTTGTTTTTAACTTTGTTAAACTCACCAAAAAATGTTGTATCACTCTATTGGAGCCTCCATCTTTAGTATCCAGAAGGGAGAACTACACACATCGCTTAGCCTGCATAGGCACCCTGAATACGCTTTTTTTGGTTCTAACTTTTACATGGGCAACGTTCAAGACGTTGAAGTTTCCACGCTATCAACTACCAACAACCAACCTGGTATCCTGTATTTTAGTACCAGGTATTGTTAATCTTACTCACTACGATTATGATGACACTCAGCCTTCTTGCCGTTACATTACCTAATTGTGGTAACCCGGGGTATCCCTGTTTGACTATCACACTAAACTGGTTATAAAAGCCGCCATCTTTATGGATTTCCATGGTTTCCTCAGACCTAGGGAGTTCACACTTCTATGTCAAAGAGATACCACATCAACCCTGAAACTCTCATCTAAAGAAAGTAGAAGACCACTACGTACTTTCATTACCTTCCACTAAAACTAACCACACTTTTCATTCCACTATCATTCCCCTCTTCCCTACCGGAAATGCCTAGTGCCCAGTCAAAGTACTTGACGTAATTTTGGTGTCTCACATGCACACTCACCTGACACTCCACTATTACTACTCCAAGGGCACCCACTCACCACAGCTAAATTCACATCTTACATCAGAACTCTACTATCAAGGTTGGGCTACAACCCGACTTCCTTCTTCAGTCACTCCTTCCATATAGGCACAGCATCTTCAGCATCTAGCTCAAACACACCAGTCCACATCATTAACCCCTTAAGGACACATGACGTGTGTGACACGTCATGATTCCCTTTTATTCCAGAAGTTTGGTCCTTAAGGGGTTAAGAGACTGGGACGCTGGAAATCCTCTATTAACAATACCTACATACCACGACCGGAGAGGGAGCTTTGACAAGCTTTCAATAAAGTGTGTTATCTTTGAATCCTTCTTTTGCCCTCTTTTTATTACAGGCCTACTTGTACGTTGGTTTCGGCACACCGCAACCAACTTTGCATCTTCTGATACATTCCATAACCTATTAGAAATTCTGAGCACACGTTAAAAGGCCATTAGGCCTGAATTTGTGGGAGGAGTGATAGCCCCTATTTTAACTCCTAGCCCCTACTTACCTCTGCTGTTCAAGCTGTTTGACCCCACCCACCTACACTCATCTATATAATACATTTCACCTTTGTGACCCTCTTTTTTTATTACAGGCCTAATCGTACGTTGGTTTACGGCACACCTCATCCAACTTTGCATCTTCTGATACATTACATAACCTATTGGAAATTCTGAGCACATATATATATATATATATATATATATATATATATATATATATATATATATATTTATGTATGTATAGAGAGAGAGAGAGAGAGAGAGAGAGAGAGATTTGTTTAGTCTGAGAAATACTACAAATGTTATATATAATATATAAAAACTGTGGGCACCTGGAGGGAGGGCCTATGTATGGCATTTTATTTATTTTTTGCTTTTTTGGTTTCTTTTACCTCTTTGACTCTCTATCTGATAGGTGTGTGTCCCATGCGCTCCACCTGTCAGTAAAGCTATGATATCTGTTTGTGGCGAACGCCATCAGTTCTTCCATCTGTCTAATGCCTGACAACCTGTCTGCCCATTCTCTCATAGTGGGGGGGGGGGTTGGTGATCTCCAGTGGAGGGGGATTAATTGGGAAGCAGTATGTCAGTGTGTAGCAGGACGGCTTCCGCAGGGCTGAGAGATTTCAGTAAATTACAGATTGACCATATGGTCGGGATTACTTCCACCCAGTATTTTCTGAATTTGGGTAAAGGAGGAGAGGGGAGCATGGATGGTTCTGATCAACAAATGGTTAATGTTGGTAGGATGGTTGGATGTTGTGATGACCATAATGAAGCGGGGTTGGCCACCTGCCATGGTAATGTGTCTATGGGTACCTCAAGAAAGCTGTTTTCCAGGGTTCTCCACGGTTTATCATTAACTTTGTTGGCCCAATCCCTGATCCTAACTAAGGCATTGGCTATATAGTATCGATTGGCATCTGGGTAGCCCAGACCGTCTCAGTTGCGGGGTCTCACTGTGTCTCTAGTGGTGAGTCACGGCTTCTTCCCTATCCACATGTAATTGATGCAGGCAGCGTTTAGGCTGCGGAAAAAAAGATGTGGGCACATAGATTGGGAGGGCAGTGATCAGGTATAAGACCCTTGGTAGTACATTCATCATTAAAACATTGAGGCTGCCATCCAGGAAATGGTGTTGTTTTTTTTTTTTTTTTTTGTTTTTTTTATATATTTTACATTTTTTATTCTTTTTATGTGCAAATAATTTTCACAAGGTCGGCATGCAATTGATACATAGATTCAAAATCTGACTGTGCATAAAACCGAAAGAACACAATGCAAGTGGTATAATAAGGCACTATAGTTATACAAAGAATTGAAAAAATGCATGTAGTTATACAAAGGTTTATAGATAGTTATACTTAAGAATTGCAATAAAGAAACAAGTTGAAAAATAATAACAATATGAATTAAAGATTTTGCTGTGACCGTTTAAGAAGGGGTTCGATTTCCCTTTTGGGAAAAAATTATTTTTGAAGGGGGAGGGGGTAGAGATAGATGAAGGTGTGGGACATTAGAGGGAGTGGGAGGGAGAAAAGGGGAGAGGTTTAGTGTTTTTTGTGTTGTTCATGAATTGAGCCCAGGGTTCCCAAATGTTGATGAATCGATTGTAATCTTTTAACTTAGCGTAAGTAATCGCTTCCATTTGTTTAATGCTTTCTACTTTTGCTATCCATTCCCTCATGGTTGGGGCTTGTGGCAGTTTCCAGTGTTTAGGGATTAGTTGAGCAGCCGCCATAGATAAATGTTTGAATAGTATGCATTGCAGTTTGTTGTGATTCAAACATTTGAGTGGTTCCAGAAAGAGAAATTGCAATGGCGATAAGGGAAATTTTTTGCCCATGATCAATTGGGTAAATGTGTGTATTCTGCTCCAGTATTTGTTAACAACTGGGCATTGCCACCAGATATGAGTGTGGTTAGCTGCTTTATTATTGCATCTCCAGCAGTTATTGTTTTCTATGTTATGTATTTGTCTGATTTTTGCTGGGGTAAAATGCCAACGTGAAATTCGCTTGTAGTTACTTTCTTGAACTACTAGAGAGATTGATGCTCTATGTGAGGATGTGAATATAGCTTGCCATTGTTTTTGTGAGATATTAGTTTGTAATTCTTGCGACCATTTTTGTGTGAATTTTGGAAATTCGAGTGATCGTGAGTCCCTAATCACCTGGTATAGCGTGGAAATTATTTTCTTTTGTGGTTCATGCATAAGACTTCGAACTCTGTCAAAGGACGGTTTCCGTTAGGCAACAGGTTTTGAGAATCAATGAAATTTTTAAGTTGCGTGTATTGAAGTATTTGGTTCCCTGTTGGATGGCTATTTGGGAAAATTTGTTGCATTGTTTTCAAATTGTCATCTGTGATCATATCCCGGAGCAGTAGTGTATTCCCTCTGTGGTAATTATCGTAAGTCATCCCTGATTTACCTCTTTGAAATTTTGGATTGTTGGTTAGCGGATAAAGAGGAGAAGGGTATGGAGAGATCTCGGTAGTGTTTACTAACTTATGCCAGATCTGAATTGTGTTTTTGATGATCGGGTGTGGTTCAGAGAGAAGTGGGGTGTGTGGATGTTGTTTGGGTAACCACGGGAGAACTATCAGGGGTGTGGTTGAGAATTTACTTTCTATTTGTACCCAATGGTGAACTGATTCAGTTCTCGTCCATTCATATATTCTGCTTAAATGGATTGCCTTGTGGTATGTGTCTAAGTCTGGGAGATTCAAACCTCCGTTATCTCTACTTTTTATCAGAGTCTCGTACGCTACTCTCGGTTGAGTGGATGACCAAATATAGTTAGTGAAAATCGATCTGACTTTAGAGAAGAATTTTGAATGCAATTGAATTGGGAGGGTCTGGAGAATGTAAAGTAGACATGGAAGAATGTTAATTTTAATGATGTTAATTCTACAGAACCATCTGAAGCAAGGTTTATGCCACTTTTGTAAGTCTCGGGCAATTTCCGTAAGTAGCTTTTGGAAATTCAGGTCGTATAGGAGTTTTAATTTGTGTGGAATGTGTACCCCCAGGTATTTGATTGAGGTATGTTGCCATGTAAAGTGAAACCTCTTCTTAAGTTGGGTATTTAGATAGTTTGTGGAGTGGAGCGGCATTAGGTCACATTTCGTAAGATTTGCTTGGAAATTGGAGACTTTGCCATAGTGCTCCATTTCGGATATAATAGTTGGTATTGTGGAAAGTGGGTTGGAAATTGTGAAAAGGAGGTCATCTGCAAATGCCATGACCTTGTATTCCTGATTGTCTACTCTAAGGCCTCTGACTTTTGGGTTATCTCTTATCCCTTGGAGAAATGGTTCAAGGATGAGTATGAACAGTAGGGGTGATAGAGGGCAACCCTCTCTTGTCCCGTTTGTGATAGTGACCGGTTGTGTGAGTTGACCATTTATTCGTACACGTGCCGTTGGTTTAGAATATATTGCCGCTAGCCATTCCATCCAGCGTGGCCCAAAGCCTAGAGCGTGCATTGTGTGGGTGAGTAAAGACCAGTTAACCCTATCAAAGGCCTTTTCAGCATCTATTGCAAGGAGTGTGCTGTGTATATTATGTGTATGGGCCCAATGAATTAGGTTGATTATTTTCATCGTGTTGTTCTTTGCCTCCCTACCAGGAACAAATCCCGCCTGATCCTGGTGGATCAGGTTCGGAAGAAATGCTTTGAGTCTGGTCGCCATGATTTTTGTTAGTATTTTAAGATCAATATTTATGAGGGAGATTGGTCTATAGTTGCCACATAATGTTGGGTCTTTGCCCGGTTTCGGGATGAGAGTGATTGTTGCTTCCAATGACGCCATAGGTATTTGGTGTGAAAGGGTTTGAGTGTTAAATGCCTCGACGAAGGGGCGAGTTAGTATCGAGGCAAAGGTTTTATAGTATTTCCCTGTATACCCATCCAGCCCAGGGCTTTTACCTTAGGGTAGCGATTTGACTACTCTGCTAAATTCTTCTGGTGTGATAGGCTCGTCTAGAAAGGTAACTTCATTGGGTGGAATTGTTCTTTTGATTCTTGAGTGTAAGTATGTGAGTATTTCTTCTTTGGACGGTTGGACCTTTGATATGTTATAGAGATTAGTGTAATATTTATGGAATTCCCTAATTATATCAGGCATGTTTTAGTCAGTTTCCCTGAATCTAGTTTGATTTCTGGGATAAAAGTAGATTGTTTGTCTGGTTTCAATGATTGTGCGAGTAGTTTACCCGCTTTCCCTCCTTTTGCGTAGTAAAGATGTTTTGTCAAGGATACTTTGCGTTTAGCATGTAGTTGTAGTGTAGTCGTGAGTTCCGATCTTTTTGATAGGATTAATTTATATGTGTCGAGGGATGTATTGTGGTCTTGGTGCATGGATTCTAATGATTTTAGTTCTTGAGTCAATTGAGCAACTCTTTGCTCTCTAGTTCTTTTAACTGCGGAGGCAATTCTTATGAGTTCCCCTCTCAATACCGCTTTATGAGCTTCCCAAATGATAGGTGGGGCCGTGTCGGGTCGTGTGTTCTCCTCAAAGTAAGCAGTGGCAGCATTTTCTATACGTGTTATGTTGTCTACATCATTTAACAGTAGATCATTTAGTTTCCATTGGTTCGATGGATGTGGTAAATGTGGGATTTTTAGTGTCAGTATCAGCGGAGCATGGTCTGACCAAGTGATTGGGCCGTAGGCCGCTTCCGAAGCTAGGGTCAGGTATCTGTGTTGGAGGAATAACGAATCAATATGTGTGTAAGTGCTTGTGGGTGGGGAGTAAAAGGAGTAATCTTTGCGTGAAGGATGGATCAGCCTCCAACAGTCAAATAACTGTGCTTCGAGTAACGTGGAGTTTATCTGCTTCCTAATTTGTGTCATGTAAGGCTGTAGTTTGGCTGTGGAATCTAATTTACCATCTAGTGAGATGTTTATGTCTCCTCCTAATATTAGGATACCCTCTTGGAAATCGGATAACTTATGAAGGATTTTTCTTAAAAATTGGTTCTGTTTTTTGTTGGGTACGTAAAGGTTGACTAGTGTCAGTGTAACCGTGCCTAGTACCCCTTTCACAAACAGGAATCTACCTGAATCATCCGTTAACTGCTCTTTAAGCGTGAACGAAGTATGTTTACTTATCAGTATCGCTACCCCTCGTGATTTAGATTCTGAATAGAATCCCTGGGGATAGTCTTTGTTGCGTATTTTTATGGTTGTCCCCTTACGTAGGTGTGTTTCCTGAATGAAAACGATGTCTGCCTTCTGTCTTTGAAAGTCGGAAAGAGCTATGGATCGTTTTTCAGGAGTATTAAGGCCTTTGGCGTTTTGAGTTAGTATAACTAATGAAGCCATCATTTGGTGTCTGGTCTATGTTGTTAGAGTGGTAAATTTTAAGGAGTTCTTTAATGAAATGGAGGTATATTGGAAGGTTGTGGATCCTTCTTATGAGATCAGGAATGAGTCTAGGGTGTTCACAAGTTTTAGAAGTGGCTTTGCTCTTCTTCGAATAACTATATTGGTTATTTATCTGTTTGGAATTGTGTCTTAATTGGTCACAGGTAATCTAAGTACCAGCAAATAGTCAAACAATTATGCACTTAAACATATAAAATGAAACAAATACAATGAAAAAAATAAAAGTTAGTAGATATAAACAGTGCCCTCTTTTTTTTTTTTCTACGTTTTTTACAACAGATTGCAGAGATGTTGATCTTGTTGCAGGTTTGCAAGGCTCTTTGAGATTTGTAGAGTTGCCTGCTCTTGTGGTGTGAATAGAGATGTATAACCTGAGCTCAAAGCTGCAACAACAATACAAAAGTGTTGCTCGATTGTGAGCGCAGTAATAACCAGGAATATTGGGGTGAGGAATTGATAGGGGGAGGGAGCAAGGTAGAAGGGGGATGAAGGTGAGGTAGAGTGGGAGATAAGGAATGTAAGGGATCACTTACCCCACAGCAGGGGATCTCTCAACTAGTGAGAGTAAAGGTAATCTATCTTGGCGCAACTGATAGATACCCGTTTGTATATGGGGGTAATGTTGTGGCGTTACTAAGGATCCCGGGCACAAAGATCCTATAGTATTTAATAAAAGAGAAAACTTAGGGAGACATGAAGGTAGGACTTCAGGCCAGTAACCTTAGCGATATGGATGAATATGAATGCTTGATGGTGGGGACGGATGGAGAGGGGGGGGGGAGAGGTTTGGAGATTGATGTGTATGGGAGGAAGAAAAATCACAATTTATACGGTATAGAATGGAAATATTCCTTAACCTTAACCAATATATATATATATATATATATATATATATATATATATATATATATATATATATATATATATATATATATATATATATATATATATATATATATATACAATAAATACACAAACTTTTACAAACTAATAAAATCTGTCAACATTGAAGTTGCTGTTTAGTAGATAGGAGAGTGCGCTGGATCTTGTGTATTTATTGTATAATATGGCCCCCAGCAGCACCCCATTTAAGCATGTTTAGGTGAGTGCAACCATCCCCCCATGTTTCCTATATATATATATATATATATATATATATATATATATATATATATATATATATATATATATATATATATATATATATATATATATATATATATCAATGGATATTCAGAGTCTAACATTGTTACGGCTTACTAAAATATCATTAGCTCCCTTAATCCAGTTGTGGGTACTGGATGACAGTTTTTACAACACATATTATCATGTGTAGTATGATTGACTTGGTTAGGTGAGAGTTCTTTAAAGTAATCTGGAGATTTTTGCTTACGTTTTAGATTTGTATCTTTAAGTCTTTGGGTAAAAGCGTTGTAGCTATCTTGATCGCCGTTGTTGACAGGAGGAACGTCTTGTAGAGGTTAGTTAGAGGTGTCCGAAATCTCGTTTGATCAGCCTTGGATAGGGGATGGGAAGTTAGGGTAAAAAAATGTCATCCAAATCTGGGTATGGAGTGTTGAGAGTTATCTTGTGATTTTCTGGCCTGTTATTGCGTATAGTATGGGTCTTGGAATTAGAATTTAAAGATTGCAAAGAGCACAGATGTTCTTTACTCAGGGGAATGCAAGTTTCGGAGGTTAACATTATCAGTCGCGCTTCTTGATCTTTGTTGCGGTGAGATAAAACGTTGATCATTTCTTCTTTTTTTCGCAGGTGTAATCCAGCGTTGTCTTTGAGGGAGAGTTGCTGTGTCTTGCTGTGGCTGTAGCCCATTCCAGTCCATGACGGTGGTAGTTGGTAAGTCCAGTGCTTGGAGGAAAGAGGGGACATCCAGCACAGATGAAATTGACAGCAGGTTACCCTTGTGGTTCACAATTAGAGCGAAGGGGAAACCCCAGCGATATCTTATATTTCTGTTCCTTAGATGTTCAGTAACTGGCTTTAATGCTCTGCGTGCTTGTAACGTGTACCAGGATAAGTCAGGGTATATTTGTATTGGGTGACCATGAAAGAGGAGAGGTTGGGAGGTATCTCTGAGAGATTTTAGAATATTCTCCTTGATTGAAAAGTAGTGAATCCTACATATGGCGTCTCTAGGGTTTTCAGGTGATAAGCCCCTTGGGCGTAAAGATCGGTGGGCTCTATCAAGTAGAATTCTGTTATCGCTTGGTTCCCCCAGTATAAGGTTAAAGAGCTCTATTAAAATTGCCTCTAGGCTCTCACCTTGGGATTCTGGTAGGCCTCTGATTCGCAGATTGTTCCTTCTCCCGCGGTTATCTAGATTGTCTAAGTGCCTTTGCGTGGATGCCATATGCAGGGTGTGGGAGTCTATTGTCGTTGATATGTTTGTTAACTGGGCTTGAATTATGTCTCTCTCCTCTTCCAGGTCCACTACCCTGAGATTCAGCTGACGGACCTCCGTGCCAATCGCCTCCATTTTCGTGTGGAACGTGGCTTCCAGTTTTCCCATCGTGACTTGTAAGTCATTTTTCATACTTTGTAGGTCGTTTTTGGATGGCAGGTTTTTTAACAGTGTTCTTATGTCTGCATCGTTTGCTGTGTCAGATGAGATGTGGGAGAATTCCGAGGCCGAGGGGCTGCTTGGCTGCGGATCTGTGTCCGCCATTATGGGAGGGGTTGTCGCGGCCTCTTCCCCGCGATCGGTATTTTCTTTAAAATAGCGGGTCAATGCTCCCGATTTCGTAGAAGGAGTTTTCCCTGGGTGTTCCCGTGAGTTGCACCTTGCTTCTTTTGCTTGCCCATTTTGTATATTAGTCTCCGATTGTAATGGATTGAGGCCCGGGTCCTCAGGAGCTAGTTCAGCATGCGTCCATTAGGCTCCGCAGTCGGCCACGCCCCCCCAAAATGGTGGGTTTAATCTATTTACTGAGGATTTTTTTGTATGGTGCTCAGGAGGGAAAGATAATTGGCCCAGTAAAGTTTTTGTAGTTCTGGGGTTATTTTGATAACTAGGTAGGTGAGTGCAGTTCTGTTTACCTGGAATGGGAAGGAGTCAATAATGTGTTGTCATCTTTTGTGACATGCATAAGAGGAAAAACTCAGATTTTTCATTGAGAAATGAGAGCCTACTATATAGTGTCATTTCATTCATCAATTCTGCTAGCGATTTGCTCGGATTTGTTAATGAGAATATGAGGTCATCTGCGTATGCTGTGATGGTATAGGTTTTATCTATTTTGCAGAAGCCTGTGATATATGTATTAGCTTTAACTGCATTTAAAAATGGTTCAAGGCTCAGTGCGAATAACATTGGTGATAGTAAACAGCCATGGCGAGTGTCATATCTAAAGTGTATTGGTTCGGAAAGGAGACCATTGATACGGATATGGGCAGATAGTTGCGAATAATAGTCAGTCTGTGATCTGTTACCAAACCGCTGGTTAAGTCAACAATGATTCATTTAATTTCCAGAAGCAATTGAATGGTTGTGGAGCTTACGGTGTGACTGAGTGCCGTCATGGAGTGGTCAGACCAGGGGATAGGTGTGATGTCAGTGTTTTGCAGGAGATGTAAATGTCTGTGTGACATAAGGAAGAGGTCAATTCGGGAATGACTGTTTGACGTGTGAAAAAAAGGTCCCGTACTGTAGGGTTTCAGGTACGCCAGTCTATTAGTTGTGTCATATGTAATAATGATCTTATTTTACATCTATGTTGGAGATCCAGAAGGGTTTGGTTCCCTGAGTTGTCTATTGTTGGGTCTAGTGTAACATTGAAATCACCGCCTACTAATAGTATACCCTCTACAAAGCTTTCAAGTTCTAAGTAAAGTAGGTAAATGTTTACAAATATATACATTCTCAAAACAACAGCACATGGAGAGACAAAACAATATAAGAACAGCCAGGTGCAAACCATATAAGCACTCCTTCAAGTGCTTTAAATATTCAAATGTATATAGAATATAGAATGCACACCATAACAATCTCAAAAAAATTTATAAATTTTATTATGTACAAAAAAGTACCAGAATGAAAACATATAAGAAAAAATGAATATAAACAAAGTAACAGAAGTAAAGGCAGATACAATAAAATAATAGTAATAAATTACCACAACAATCCTTACAAGCCTCAGACAGAAACACAAGTCACCAAACCCCCCAACGATTTGGGTACCCTTGATAAAGGCAGCCAGTTGGTGCCGAAACGTTGGGGGTTTGGTGACTTGTGTTTCTGTCTGAGGCTTGTAAGGATTGTTGTGGTAATGTATTACTATTATTTTATTGTATCTGCCTTTACTTCTGTTACTTTGTTTATATTCATTTTTTCTTATATGTTTTCATGCTGTTACTTTTTTGTACATAATACAATTTAAATAGGTTTTTGAGATTGTTATGGTGTGCATTCTATATTCTATATACATACAAATATATACATACAATGTTAGGTGAAGTATCATTCTTTTGAAGTTGAAATAGTTCCTGGACCAATATAGTCTAGGAATAAAATGTAAACAGACAAAAAATAGTGCAATATAGCCAATGTAAATAGTAAAGTGCTATGGTGAATGAAAAGACACTTACAAACACAGAGCCATAGAATTCGGCTCAGATTTACAGCTTTGTGGGATGTAGAGGTACCAACTCCCTTCTTTATGCTGATTTGCTTAACCCCTTAAGACCGCAGCCAAATGTACAAGTTGTGATCCAATTCAAAAAAATGGCTTTTGCGCTACATGTCTGTCAAACCGTAATTCACCTCTTTCATATTAAATGCACCCACACTTATTATATATCATTTTATTCAGGGGAAACAGGGCTTTCGTTTAACATCAAATATTTAGGTATGGAACATAATTTAATATGAAAAAAAATATAAAAAATTGGAGAAAATAAGATTTTGTTCTACGTGACATTCTAACTGTGAATGTCAAAACACTGTTTGCTTTTACTGCAATACAATACACATATTTGTATTCAGCGATGTCTCACATGTAAAACAGTACCCCCTATGTACAGGTTTTATGGTGTTTTGGGAAGTTACAGGGTCATATATAGCATGTTACATATTTCAGTTTTTTCACATTGAAATTCGCTAGATTGGTTACGTTGCCTTTGAGACCATATGGTAGCCCAGAAATAAGAATTACCCCCATGATGGCATACCATTTCCAAAAGTAGACAACCCAAGGTATTGGAAATGGAGTATGTCCAGTCTTTTTAGTAGCCACTTGGTCACAAACACTGGCCAAAGTTAGTCACAAACACTGGCCAAAATTTGCGTTCAAATTAGTTTTTTGCATTTTCAAATATTAACACTAAGTGGCTACTAAAAGAACTGAACATACCCTATTTGCAATACCCTGGGTTGTCTACTATTGCAAATGGTATGCCAATATGAGGATAATTGTCATTCCTGGGCTACCATACGGTCTCAAAGGCAACCTGGCGAATTTTAATGTGAAAAAAATGAAACGCAAACCTTATATTTGACTCTCTAACTTTTGAAAACACCATAAAACCTGTACATGAGAGGTACTGTTATACTCAGGAGATGTCGCTGAAAACAAATATTAGTGTTTCAAAACAGTAAAACGTATCACAACAATTATATCGTCAGTGTAAGTGCCATTTGTGTGTGAAAAATGCAAAAAATGTCACTGTCACTGATGATATTGTCGTTGTCATATATTTTACTGTTTTGAAACACTAATATTTGTGTTCAGCGAAGTCTTCTGAGTAAAACAGTACCCCCCATGTACAGGTTTTATGGTGTCTTGGAAAGTTACAGGGTTAAATATAGTGCTAGAAAATGTAATTCCCTGAACTTTCGGAATGGGTTGTCAGGCAGGTCCTGCAAATTGTAATTAATAAAATTACCTAATTATGTAAAATTATTATATAAATATATGCGTAGAATTATTATACCGGTATATATATATATATATATATATATGTGTGTATATATATATATATATATATATATATATATATATATATATATATATATATATATATATGTATATATATATATATATATATATATATATATATATATATATATATATATATATATATTATTTTTTTATTTTTTTTATTTATATACAGGTATATATATATATATATATTAATATATACGTATATACTTATGTATATAGATATAGATATATAGATAGATATATATATATATATATTATTCCGTTCTACATATATTTTGATATCAATATATATATATATATTAATTTTAAAATACAGTTAGAACGAAATTACGCATGTTTATATATATTTTATCTATTTATTTTTGTATTTTATTTTTTAACGTATTTATATATTTATTTATTTTTTATTATATATAAATATATATATATATATATATATATATATATATATATATATATAATGAAAATTATATATATATATATTTAATCAATATCATTGTACGTGTATTTTGATATTAATATATATATATAATTATGTATATATTAATATTAAAATACACGTAGATAGTGTATGTATGTTTATGAGTATGTGTGTATATGTGTATATATATATACTAAGATCATATATATATAATAAAAATATATATATGATTTAAGTATATATAATCTTATTTTTACACTGATTTAACATTTTTTTTTTCAGACAGCAGGGGGAGTCCATGTGATTGTGGGGTGGTCCTCGCAAGGACCTCGCGATCACATGGCCCTGGGGGGCCGAAGAGGACGGAGGGGGACTCCCTGGGCTCCCAGGGATCGCCGGTGACCGGGTAAGTACATAAGATTGCAGGACGTTCTATGCCGTCCTGCGGATTTTAGAGCCATCTAAATAAGGACGGCATAGAACGTCCTGCGGTCTTTAGGGGTTAAGTTGATGAAGCCTCTATATGAGGTTTAAACGCGTTTTGCACTTAAACAGACTTTATACCAAGGACTTGCCTTCAAAATTGTATGGTCTTGATTTTATTCTTTACATTTTAATTACAATGTGCACTTTACAATAAAGCACTTTACACCTATACGTACCTTTGTGAGGACATCAATTTGCTTGTTATTATCAATCAGCATAAAGAAGGGAGTGGGTACCTCTACATCCCACAACGCTGGAAATCTGAGCCGAATTCTATGGCTCTGCGTTTGTGTCTTTTCATACATTGGCTATATTGCACTATTTTTTGTTTGTTTATATTTTATTTCCAGAATATATTGGTCCAGGAACTATTTCAACTTCAAAAGAAAGCTACTCCACCTAACATTGTATTTATATATCTGTTTGCTGTGAGGTTTTAAGGGAAAACTCACTAAGATGTTAGAGTATCTATCATTATTGGCATTACTCACTGGGATACTGTGATCTTATGCAAAATGTTTACAAATGTGTACATAACAAATGTACATTTGATAAATAAAAATCTTCCCTTTGGGTTCGTAACACACGAATGAGTGTGAAGTTCAATGTCCCTGAAAAGAGGATCGCAATGCCCCTTGCATTTACCTCAGTGTAGTTGCTATAGAAACCTATGGGGAATTTGTACTTTTTTAACATCAGAGCGTTCAGGCCTTTAAAGTGTGTTTCTTGTACAGGGAGTGCAGAATTATTAGGCAAGTTGTATGTTTGAGGATTAATTTTATTATTGAACAACAACCATGTTCTCAATGAACCCAAAAAACTCATTAATATCAAAGCTGAATATTTTTGGAAGTAGTTTTTAGTTTGTTTTTAGTTATAGCTATTTTAGGGGGATATCTGTGTGTGCAGGTGACTATTACTGTGCATAATTATTAGGCAACTTAACAAAAAACAAATATATACCCATTTCAATTATTTATTTTTACCAGTGAAACCAATATAACATCTCAACATTCACAAATATACATTTCTGACATTCAAAAACATAACAAAAACAAATCAGTGACCAATATAGCCACCTTTCTTTGCAAGGACACTCAAAAGCCTGCCATCCATGGATTCTGTCAGTGTTTTGATCTGTTCACCATCAACATTGCGTGCAGCAGCAACCACAGCCTCCCAGACACTGTTCAGAGAGGTGTACAGTTTTCCCTCCTTGTAAATCTCACATTTGATGATGGACCACAGGTTCTCAATGGGGTTCAGATCAGGTGAACAAGGAGGCCATGTCATTAGATTTTCTTCTTTTATACCCTTTCTTGCCAGCCACGCTGTGGAGTACTTGGACGCGTGTGATGGAGCATTGTCCTGCATGAAAATCATGTTTTTCTTGAAGGATGCAGACTTCTTCCTGTACCACTGCTTGAAGAAGGTGTCTTCCAGAAACTGGGAGTTGAGCTTGACTCCATCCTCAACCCGAAAAGGCCCCACAAGCTCATCTTTGATGATACCAGCCCAAACCAGTACTCCACCTCCACCTTGCTGGCGCCTGAGTCGGACTTGAGCTCTCTGCCCTTTACCAATCCATCCATCTGGCCCATCAAGACTCACTCTCATTTCATCAGTCCATAAAACCTTAGAAAAATCAGTCTTGAGATATTTCTTGGCCCAGTCTTGACGTTTCAGCTTGTGTGTCTTGTTCAGTGGTGGTCGTCTTTCAGCCTTTCTTACCTTGGCCATGTCTCTGAGTACTGCACACCTTGTGCTTTCGGGCACTCCAGTGATGTTGCAGCTCTGAAATATGGCCAAACTGGTGGCAAGTGGCATCTTGGCAGCTGCACGCTTGACTTTTCTCAGTTCATGGGCAGTTATTTTGCGTTTTGGTTTCTCCACACGCTTCTTGCGACCCTGTTGACTATTTTGAATGAAACGCTTGATTGTTCGATGATCACGCTTCAGAAGCTTTGCAATTTTAAGAGTGCTGCATCTCTCTGCAAGATATCTCACTATTTAACTTTTCTGAGCCTGTCAAGTCCTTCTTTTGACCCATTTTGCCAAAGGAAAGGAGGTTGCCTAATAATTATGCACACCTGATATAGGGTGTTGATGTCATTAGACCACACCCCTTCTCATTACAGAGATGCACATCACCTAATATGCTTAATTGGTAGTAGGCTTTCGAGCCTATACAGCTTGGAGTAAGACAACATGCATAAAGAGGATGATGTGGTCAAAATACTAATTTGCCTAATAATTCTGCACGCAGTGTATATACATAGGACTGAGGCCCTATGCGCTTGGAATTTGCGTAGGGTATGCACTCTCCACTCCGGGACACTGAGACCCTCGCATTGAGCGATTGTGACGGAGGTCCCTGTACCCCTGGCTGGGTACCTCCGCCAAGGACCTCTTCCTAGCTGGAACAGGGGACAAACCGCAACACTTCTGCCCACAGTCGCCCTGAAACTGCTCTCCTAGAGCCGAATGGGGAACTCTCTCTAGACACCCCCAGTCACAGGATGAAACTAAGTCCTGGGAGCTCCAATCCTTACAAGGACTTTCCCCGTTGAACCATCCACACTGGAAAAGTGATTAAAGAATAGTCCTTTTCCCTACCAGTAACCACACAACACATAGTTCTGGGAGTACAAGCTGGAATACTAATGACAGCCACAACTAGCCTTATATGCATGTCCCCATGCAAGGGGCACTTCCACCTGGACCTGAGAGTAAACCACAGTAGAAACAAATACACAATTACATTGGCTCTCAGGTCCAAGACACTCCCATACAAAATCAGATCATTCCTCCTCTGTGCCTGGGAGATAATTGGATCAGGAACTGTACTAATCTAATCCAAGTATCTCCAAGCACAGAAAAAAAAAAACATATTTTTTTCAGAAACTTCCAAAAGTACCCTAAAAATACATAAAACCCCATAAACTTTCATCCCCTGATAGCCCTGATCTGGGTGACCAACATATCCAAAAATCACCCATATCAGTTTAGGGGTTCAGGAATTTCATGGAAGTCATTTATTTGACTGACCGCATGCATGGTCCCATGCCCAAAACAGTTCCATAGATTTAGGGCTAGTTCGGTAGTTTAAAAAAAAGTGAACAAACTACCAAATGGAATCCATAGTTGTACCTTGGAGCTTGTTCACCTTATTCAGACAAATGATTCCACCGAAGAGTGTCTTGTCAGTGTTCGGGAGTGTCAGTATCCAAAACTAGTTACATGAACTTGACGACCAAACACCACTGCCTGCGTTCATGCGCCCAAGATGGCCGCCACCTAGTGGTTGTCCATAGGAATTGCGGCCACCCAGACGAATACTTAGAACACTGAGGTGGAAATTGCTACAAAGTAGCAATTAGGCTTGACAAGCTCTAGGGTGGTCTCCAGGTTGTACGGCTGATCGGTTCCCGAACCATATAGTCTAATTACACGAACTGAGCAATTTAGCTTGGTTGCTTCATCTAAGTGCTGCTTCTAAGTGTGTGGTTGGAGTTAAACATTCATAGTGGGTGGTGATTTTAGGAGTTATATAAGGGTGTGGTTGGATATATTCTGGAGAGAAACTGGAGGTAATCTGAGGTATTCAAGAGGACTAAAATTTTAAGATTCCTTTGCTTTAAATTATTTACCTCATTGAAATGGCAGACTTAGTTCAGTGTAAGAGTTTTTATGCATTTGTTTCACATTCCACTTTTCGGAGATTTGGATGCTGTCTAATCTGTAGACAGCTCTCTATATATTGTGGAAGGAGATTGTATTTTTGAAGTCTGAGATGTGTAAAGTATCTGGTAAACAAACTCAGGCTAGAACTGCTGCAAAGCCACTGGCACAGAGTCGTCCTAGGAATGGCAGATGGATTACTGTAGGATCTGGTAGAGTTTTGGATAGAAGGCATTTTTAAAAGGCATTTTGCACAGTCTGTTACTCTACATAATTCATTTTATGCACTTTCAGAGTGTAATGGTGTTATGGAGACAGGCTCAGGTACTTAGGGAAGTGGTGTTGAGGAGACAGGCTCAGGATTTGGCTTTATTTCTCATGGTAGCTCTCTATATATTGGAATGGAAATAAACTTTACAAAAAGGATGGTTTGCATCTTTCTCAAAAGGGAACCAATGTTCTCAGTGAGCAGTTCAGAGGTTTTGCTAGGATGTATTTAAACTAGGAGGGGGGTGGGGGTGGGGGCAAAAGGGTGATAAAACATCAATCCAGGTGCCCCCCAAAACAAGGACAGAAGGTGCCTTTAGCAAATGTGTTAAAAAAAGGATAAGCTTAGGGGACTTAGGGGACATTGATCACAATCAATTTCTGAAAAAAATGTATTCATCACAGAGTTACATAGTTACATAGTTACATAGCTGAAAAGAGACATGCGTCCATCAAGTTCAGCCTTCCTCACATATGTTTTTTGCTGTTGATCCAAAAGAAGGCAAAAAAAAACAGTTTGAAGCACTTCCAATTTTGCAACAAGCTAGGAAAAAAAATCCTTCTTGACCCCAGAATGGCAGTCAGATTTATCCTTGGATCAAGCAGTTATTACCCTACATTGAAAGATTATATCCTTGAATATTCTGTTTTTGCAAGTATGCATCTAGTAGCTGTTTGGACATCTGTATGGACTCTGATAAAACCACTTCTTCAGGCAGATAATTCCACATCCTGATTGTTCTTACAGTAAAAAAACCTTTCCTTTGCCTTAGACGAAATCTTCTTTCTTCTAGTCTAAACGCATGACCTTGTGTCCTATGTAAAGTCCGGTTTGTGAATAGATTTCCACACAATGGTTTGTATTGGCCTCAAATACATTTGTATAATGTTATCATATCCCCTCTCAGGCGACATTTTTCTAAACTAAATAGGTTTAAATTTGTTAACCTTTCTTCATAGCTGATATGTTCCATTCCTTTTATTATTTTTTTAGCCCGCCTCTGCACTTTTACTAGTGCCATAATATCCTTCTTTAGAACAGGTGCCTAAAATTGCACAGCAAATTGGTCTTACCAGTGATTTATAAAGAGGCAAAATGATATTCTCGTCATGTCTACAAATGCTTGCAGTTTAGGGAATAAGATCCATGAACTTGTGGCAATAATGGCAACTGATAATGTAGATTTAGTCGCTGTTACTGAGACATGGTATAATGAGAAAAATGACTGGGACATAGCAATACCAGGGTACTCTTTATATAGAAAAGACAGGGAAGGCAAGAAAGGGGGAAGGGTGACCCTGTATGTGAAGCATTCCATAAAATCTAGCCTAATAAAAGTTAGTGAGGCGAACATCGAGTCCGTTTGGGTTACATTAGAATTTGGTAATCACACAGTAACTCGTGTAGGTGTGATTTATAGGCCCTCAGGACAAATAGAAGAGTTAGATAATCAACTAGTTGAGGAAATAGCTAAAATGACAATGAAGGGGGAGTTATCAACATGGGTGACTTTAATCTTCCTGATGTGAACTGGAGAACAAAATTAGCTACTTGTGTCAAGAGCACACATATTCTAAACTCCCTACTCAGATTATCTCTAAAACAAGTCGTTGAGAAGCCAACTCGTAAGGAGGCCATACTAGATGTAGTGTTTACAAATAGACATTTGGTATCAGATATTACTGTAGGTGAAAGTTTAGGATCCAGTGATCATCAGTCACTGTGGTTTAATATAAGAACAGAAAATAATTGGACATTGTGTACCAATGGAGAAGTAATCTTATCAAGTACGTGATGATTCCAGAGTAGATGTAGGAGTCTCAAGTTCAAATACAAAGCTAGAACCACAGAAAAACAGAAAAATAATAAACACATAATAAAAAAGTCTTTATTAATTGATTTAAAAATTGCAGTAAACAATCACCCAAAGTGCTCCACACAAAAAAAACACTAGTGGATACCTAAGAATAAAATCAGCAATTGATAGAGAGCACTATAGCTCTATATAAAAATCTCTGAAAGCACATGGTTAATAAGTTGGCAGGAGCACACGTCTGTGCTGACAAGGGAAACATAAGTCACTAGATAAAAGACTATTGTGGGGGGTATTTTTCACTCCATAAGACGCACCACATCATAAGATGCACCTAGTTTTTAGAGGAGGAAACCCAGAATTTTTTTTTTTTTTTGAACAAACTATCCCATAGTGTTTTTTACTATGGGAAAGTTTGTTCAGAATATTTTTTTTCTCCCCTGTCCAATAGTGTTCCTTACCACCCACTCCCCTCTCATGTCCCATAATGATCTTTAACCCCCCTCCCCTATCCCATAGTGATTTTTAAACCCCCCTTCCTCTGTCCCATAGTGATTTTTAACCCCTCCTCCCCTGTCCCATAGTGTTCTTTAACCCCCACCCCCTTGTCCAAGTTGTCTTTAACTCCCTCCTCCCCTTGTCCAATAGTGTTCTCATCCCATAGTGTCCCCCTCCCCTCCTCCCATAGTGTTCTCCCCCTCATCCCATAGTGTTCCCCCTCCCCTCCTCCCATCCCATAGTGTTCCCCCTTCCCCTCCTCCCATAGTGTTCTCCCACTCATTCCATAGTGTTCCCCCTCCCCTCATCCCATAGTGTTCTCCCCCTCACCCCATAGTGTCCCCCCTCCCCATCTCCCATAGTGTTCCCCCCTCCCATAGTGTCCCCTCCCCTCCATAGTGTTCTCCCCCTCCAATAGTGTTCTCCCCCCTCCCATAGTGTTCCCCCCTCCCCTCCAATAGTGTTCTCCCCCCTCATCCCATAGTGTTCCCCCCTCCTCTCTTCCCCTAGTGTTCTCCCCCTACCCTCCTCCCACAGTGTTCCCCCCTCCCATAGTGTTCTCCCCCCCCTCATCCCATAGTGTTCCCCCTCCTCTACTCCCATAGTGTTCTCCCCCTCCCCTCCTCCCACAGTGTTCCCCCCTCCCATAGTGTTCTCCCCCTCATCCCATAGTGTCCCCCTCCCCTCCTCCCCTAGTGTTCCCCCCTTCCCTAGTGTTGCCCCCTCCACCCCTCCCACAGCGTTCGCCCCTCCCATAGTGTTCTCCCCCCCTCATCCCATAGTGTTCCCCCTCCTCTACTCCCATAGTGTTCTCCCTCTCCCCTCCTCCCACAGTGTTCCCCCCTCCCATAGTGTTCTCCCCCTCATCCCATAGTGTTCCCCTCTCCCCTTCCTTTGTCCACCCCTCTTCCCTCTCCCCTCCCCTTGTCCCATAATTACTTACCTGTCTTGTAGCGTGGGCCGGCTTCACAGCGCGCACCGCGGTACTGGAACTTCAATTTCAGTTTCCGGCGGGACTGAAAAGAAGTGTGCACACTGCAGGAAACTGGAACCTGAAATTGAAGTTCCTGAACCGCGGTGCGCGCTGTGAAGCCGGCCCACGCTACAAGACAGGTAAGTAAAGCTTCATATTCGCTCCATAAGACGCACAGACATTTCCCCTCACTTTTGAGGGGAAAAAAAGTGCGTCTTATGGAGCGGAAAATACGGTATATAACCTCTTACTGATCTAAAGGTATCAAGATGATATTGGTAGGTTTAAATTGCTGCATTTAAACCTACCAATATCATCTTGATACCTTTAGATCAGTAAGAGGTTATATATATCTACATTTCAATTACTCTTCAAGAATTATTTAAATTTTGCATTAACTGTATGCAGCACTTATATGCTTGTATCTACCTTCCAGACCATTACCGGTTCTATCTACCCCCCACAATAGTCTTTTATCTAGTGACTTATGTTTCCCTGTCAGCACAGATGTGTGCTCATGTTAACTTATTAACCATATGCTTTCAGAGATTTTTATATAGAGCTATAGTGCTCTCTATCAATTGCTGATTTTATTCTTAGGTATCCACTAGTGTTTTTTTTTTGTGTGGAGCACTTTGGGTGATTGTTTACTGCAATTTTTAAATCAATTAATAAAGACTTTTTTATTATGTATTTATTATTTTTCTGTTTTTCTGTGGTTCTAGCTTTGTATTTGAACTTGAGACTCCTACATCTACTCTGGAATCATCACGTACTTTATAAGATTACTTCTCCATTGGTACACAATGTCCAATTATTTTCTTCTCTTTTACTAAAGGGTTACCCCCTCTGTTTAGTGTACCATTTAAGACTGTACATAGATTTTTTCTTTATGTGTAAAGGAGTCATTATCAAATTGGAGCAATTTAAATGGAGTCCAAGAGAAATGGGATTATTTAAAAGTTGCACTGCTGAAGGCAACAGAAAGACTTGTCAGTAAAAGCAAAAAATTCAAAAAACCACTATGGTACTCCACAGATGTGGCCAAAATAGTAAAAAACAAAAAGTTAGCATTTAGTAATAATAAAAAAAAGTCAGAGTGAGGAAGACAGAATGCTCTTTAAGATTAGGCAGAGAGAGGCTAAGCAAGTTATAAGAGCTTCCAAATCACGCACAGAAGAGAAAATAGTAGTCAGTAAAAAAAATCTACACGAGCTCCGGCTATTAGCTGCTTAAAAACATTAATAAACTAAAAGAGAACCCATCAGAACCTGGTGAAGAGATGGATAACTCTGTGGGGACATGCCCAGGAGCAAAGAGACATGCCATTTGCCACGCTGGCAACCCAAACCGGGCGAGGAAAACCCCTGAGGCCTGGGACAAGCGGAGACCGTAACATGCCATAAAAGAACGAAGGATGGGGCCCCGGCCCGGCCCTGCTCCCCCCCCCACTGGCCGGGGGGGTGATCCCGGCCCAGGAGTCCAAGCTTCGGAGACTGGAGGATTACCCGGCGTGTGGCGCCTGCCCGCGCGGGGTTACAATGGCCGCCGGACTACTCACACCGACACAGCCACATGGCGTGCCACGCTTACAAATTCCAGAGACCCACGCTGAGACACCTCGGCCCCCGAGTGGTGGACCCCACGGCTGGACTCCCCCGGGTGGCAAACTGATTAGCATGGAGCCGGCCCCGGTCCCTGGATTAGGTGGTGGTCTGGGAGAACAAGCCCCTGCCTCTGTGAGCCCTGTGGAGCTGGGATGCGCGGGCCCCCCGGCGGACCGGTGGCCGCGCGCCGGCACCAAGCATGAGACCGGAGGCAGGCGAGGCATACCGGAGCTGGAGCTCCAGGGGGGCTCCGATGCAGCTGGGGAGGTGCAGGAGACGGGAGTCCTGCGGACTCTACAGGGGGGGAGACCGCCGGACTGCTACGGTGTCTGAGTGCCCACAGCGTGACGGAGCTTTCGGCTGATTCGGGGGCATGCCTTGAGGGAGGGAAGGACTGGGGGTTCGCCATATTGGGGGTGTCTGGGGGACTTGGATGTGGGTAACTTGCCCAGCACGAACATGCATACCTTGTGTGGACTAGTAGTGAAGCTGAGTCTAAGAGCAGCATGCAAGTGCATATCTTGCCATAACGCAAGCAGAAGCCATGTCACTAGGAAGTCTGTAGGGGTGGCCGGGAGGCTGATGATTCCAGGCATGCTGGGCGATAAAACGCCTCCTCCAGTGAAGTGACTCTAGTCTACATATTGAGCTGACCCAATTAGACGGCATTACGGTCTGGCAGGGCCATCCTGCCGTTCTATAGTTCGCATTTTTTTATGTTGCTTTACTTTATTATTTCCACGCATGCATTTAATTTCTACACAGTTAGCATCATTATACAGGTCCTTTCAGAATTCGGGGAACGTTAGCTGGCCAGTTCAGCATATACACTGCTCCCATAACTTCATAAATGACTACACACTCATTTTTACGTTGCCTACGTTGTCATTGCCTTGCTGCTGCAAAAATGTTCATAGATGGGATTTATCGATGCCTCAAGATGCTAGACTAACATAATGCTTCTGTTATATACGATTACCGTATTACACGTTTAAATGGTTACCTGAGCTGATATAGAGAGCATAATGTCGATACGTGCTATACACTAGTTATCGGATGCAAATCAAGGCTTACCTTTATTTAATTCCTTTTCCAGCTTGTTTTTGGTTACTGAGTTTTTAATGAGGCTTAGCCAGAGCGGAACTAATTAAATTAACTGGATATATAGCATCTGCTTCTCACGATTATACACCAGAGTGTAGGCTCAGCTGACTAACTGTGCTATACGTCGGACCATGCAGCGTTTAGTTTAACAATACATAGGAATACCCTAGAGCGTTTACTCACGTAAGGATTTATACTGCATATTATCGCTCCTTTTATTACATTAGCCTAAATACTAGACGCTTAAAAGTCTATACTGTGTGAATACAACTTATGTTCTTTAATGTTTGCATTGACCTTATAAGGAAAATTGATTGCATAGAGTACACAATCAGCTCACAAAGCGATAATCCAATTTACTTGCATAGATCAGTTGACAATATGAACCAATATGATCTGTTCTACAGGCTATGACAAATCCGCTTCTGCGTAAGCGACAAACTGTTTGCAACTTTATTTCCTGATGCTTATGCCCCTGCGCGGGCAACTACTTGCTTTACTACAAATCAGTTTGATATATGCGTTTATATTGTGAAAACAATAAAAATATTTAAAACAAAAAAAACAAAAAAAAAAATAAGGAAGGTATGTAGAAGAGGATAAAGTTCTAGCTGACTGGCTCAATTAATATTTTTGTTCAGTATTTACAGATGAAAACAAAAAGTTAGCATTTAGTAATAATAAAAAAGTCAGAGTGAGGAAGACAGAATGCTCTTTAAGATTAGGCAGAAAGAGGCTAAGCAAGTTATAAGAGCTTTCAAATCACGCACAGAAGAGAAAATAGTCCAGTCAGTAAAAAAAGTGGACAAAACATGTTTTAGATACATAAATGAGAAAATGAAAGTAAAACAAGGACTAGTTAGATTAAAAACAAAATAAGGAAGGTATGTAGAAGAGGATAAAGGTCTAGCTGACTGCCTCAATTAATAGTTTTGTTCGGTATTTACAGATGTAAATAAAGGAAAGGGACCTCAGTTAGGAAAAAGGACAAATGAGCCATTTATTACATGTGAGTTTACAGAGGAAGAGGTTTTATTTCAACTGTCAAAAGTAAAGACAAATAAGTAAATGGGACCGGATGGAATACACCCAAAAGAGCTTAGTGGTATATTAGCAAAACCATCAACAGATTTATTTAACCAATCATTGTTAACAGGAGTAGTCCCAGAAGATTGGAATTTAGCAAATGTTGTGCCCATTCACAAGAAAGGTAGTAGGGAAGAGTGAGGCAACTATAGGTCAGTAAGCCTTACTTCAGTAGTGGGGAAAGTAATGGAAACCATGTTAAAGGATAGGATTGCTGAACATCTAAAAACACACGGATTTCAAGATCAAAGATAACATGGTTTTACTAAAGGGAGATCATGCCAAACTAATCTTATTGATTTTTTTGATTGGGTAACTAAAATAATAGATCAGGGTGGTGCAGTAGACATTGCTTACCTAGATTTCAGTAAGGCTTTGGACACTGTTGCACATAGAAGGTTTATCAATAAACTGCAATAATTAAGTTTGGATTCCAATATTGTTGAATGGGTAAGGCAGTGGCTGAGTGACAAGCAACAGAGGGTTGTAGTCAATGGAGAATATTCAAAGCTTGGGCTTGTCACCAGTGAGGTACCTCAGGGATCTGTACTTGAACCCATTCTCTTTAATATTTTTATATTATCTGTTCGTATACCAAACAGTTTGCCGAATGTTAGACCACCCAAGCCAGTTGTGTGCCACCAATTAACTCATTTGACTCTGTGCCAAACCGCAACTTCAACGTTCTAAGTGGTTCACTGGGTGGCCGTCAGTTCATATGCATGAAAACGTGACGTGGCCATCTTGTTTTGTCAAACGCGTCCAGCAGGATTTGGTCGTCGAGTGTCTGGAACTATTTTCGGACACTCAATCTCCCGAACACCGCTGAGACGTCCAGATTCACTTAGATTCATGATAATCCATCCGAAGAAGGCAGCATTCGGTAACAACTATATACAAATGAAGCGGCACACGACCAACAAACGCATGAATGATTATGTGAACTGTTGTTCGACATTTTATAATGCACGAAAGAGACCGGCCGCACCAGCTGAATTCTTGGAACTATTTTGGGCAGGAGCCTCGTGTGCGGCCGGGCAGAAATGGAACTTCCATCTATCTCCCGAACCCCTGAAACGATTTGTATGATTTTTTGATATGTTGTTCCCCTAACTATGGGCTATTGAAAATATATGTTTTATGGGGTTTGGATGTGATTTTGGGGTATTTCTGAAAATGTGTAAAAAAAAAAAATATTTAACTCAATTATCTCCCAAGCAGAGGGGAGGAATTTTGTGTAATGAATGGGAGTGTTTCATTATGTGACTTGATGTTTATTGGCCGTTCACTGTATTTCCCTGTGCCCAACAAGGTCCACCTATAGGGCAACCTTGTTGGGAAAGTTGCATAAAAGGCCAGCCTGGCCCATTAAAGCTTCAGATCTGCTGAAACCTCAACACATAGCCTTGCCTCATGCTTGTAAGGAACCTGCTTCACAACTAATCACTAACTCTTGTAAGAGCTCTATTACACCTCCACTTACTGGTTCAGCTGAGATGACATCTGGAGAATACTGCAGTACAGCTCCTCTCAAGGGAAAAGGACGTCTCTAATGGCATACACCCCTCTGTTACTCAGTGTGTCCATTACACAAATTACATTGGCTCTCAAGTCCAGGACACTCCCATATAAAATCAGATAATCTCTGCTCTGTGCCTGGGAGATAACTGGATCAGGAACTAAAACGTATAATTTTGAAAAAGCCAATTTCAATAAGATTAGGGCAGCTCTGCAACATATTAACTGGCATAAACTCCTTAGTGATAAATGGAAAAACTTGCAGATAACTTGTGATTGGATGACTGGAGACAAGGTGCTACGGCAGTTAAAGAAAATTAATGTAAATAAAGCTCCGGGGGCCTGACAGTATTCACCCACGAGTACTTAAGGAGCTAAGTGGGGAAATAAGTGAACCTCTTTTTTAACTTTTTCAAGATTCTTTTGTTTCAGGTATTGTACCAGAGGATTGGAGAAAGGAAGATGTTCCTATGTTTAAAAAGGATTCAAAATCCTTGCCTGGTAATTAAAGACCTGTGAGCTTAACTTCTGTGACTGGGAAAATATCTGAAGGGCTATTAAGGGATAATATTCAGCAATTCATTAGGAAGAACTTTGTTATTGGCAATAATCAGCATGGTTTTATGAAACATAGGTCATGTCAAACTAACCTAATTGCATTCTATGAAGAAGTAAGTAGAAGTATAGATCAGGGTTTTGCAGTGGATGTGATCTACTTGGATTTTGCCAAGGCATTTGATACGGTTTCTCACAATAGGTTAGTCTTCAAACTAAAATAAATATGTCTAGATGAATATTCTTGTTCTTGGGTAGAACATTGGCTTAAGGATAGAGTATAATGAGTTGTCATTAATGGTACATTTCCAGGCTGGACAAAAGTGGTAAGTAGTGTCCCTGTTTCTATTTAACATATTTATAAATGATCTTGAAATAGGCATTGGGGAAACCAGAGCGCCACTGTAACATGGCTAAGCTATATACAAGTAATATATTTTTCTCAGTCCTCATGTTTCTTGTGTAGGGAGACATATGGAGAGACTGTTACAGTAACTAAGACTGTTCTGGGGGGTGAAAGTACGAACAGTGTGTTCGTTCATTCACTCACGGGAACTAAGACGGATAGCAACTCAAGGTTATTTATATGTACTGATGTACTGTGAGATTTGTGACGCTTTTGCATTACTGTGATAGGCGAACTCTGGGCTTCCTCCTCAGTAATACTAGTGTAAACCTTGGCAAAAAAAGATAACGCCCCTGGTTCCATCCCATGGTGGGCCTGAGGTCCCGCCATTCCCCTACCCACCCCCGCCACCACATGCAAACCCCCCCCCCCCCCCGGCAGGTAATTTAACCCCTTCCACATTGTACAGTAGCTTAATGCTGGTTACACCTATTGTTGTAGTGCTGTTGAGGCGTCATCCAAAGGCACTTATACTCAGTTCTGTTCATAGTGTCGGTGCTGTGGATCAGTTCCAGTGAGGTGGGTTGTCCACTCCTGTCTGTTTAGTCTGTATGACTGGAGATTATTTATTAGATCTAGTTCTGTAGTTATATCCAGTGTGGTAAGGGTGAGTGTAACGGAGCTCCCTGTACCCCTGGCTCGGTACCTCTGCCAAGGACCGCATCCTAGTTGGAACAGGGGACAAACCGCAGCACTTCTGCCCACAGTCACCGTGGCTTGACTGGGGCCCTGGAACTGCTCCTTCCTGGAGCCGAATGGGGAATTAGCTCTAGTCCTTACAAGGACTTTCCCCGTTGAATCCGCTGCAAGCTGGATCAGCAGACACAGGAGTAAATCGTCTTTCCCTCCAATAACAGGGCAACACAGTTCTGGAGTGAAAGCTGGAATAGCCTTTTAATGGAGGCACACTAGCCTTTTATGCAAGTTTCCCAACAAGGGCGACATCCAGGTGGATCTTGTTGAGCACAAGGACACAAAGTGTACAAACCAATAAAAACAGTCGTACAGTGAGACACTCCCATACACAAGCAATAGAATCCCTCCGCTGTGCTTGGGAGATAATTGAATGAGGAACGGTACTAATCTAACCTAATAATCTCCAAGCACAGAAAAAAAAATACATTTCATGAAAGCCCCAAAAGTACCTTAAAAACACACATAACCCCATAAATCCCCCACATTCCTATTAGCCCCAATCTGGGTGAACAACATATCCGAAAATCACCCAGATCGGTTCACGTGTTCAGGAATTTCCTGGAAGTCATAGTTTTGACCAACTGCAAGCATGGCCCCATGCACAGAACAGTTCCATAGAATCAGGACTTGTGGTCAGTCTAATTCGGTAGTTTAAAAAAAGTGAACAAACTACCAAACGGAATTCATAGGGAAATCAGTGGTAACGGTCGGTCAAGTTTGGTAGTCTTTTAAAGGTTTCCCGGCAGAGCCCACAGTCTGTTGGCAGGCCAGCAGGCAAGCAGGAAAGCAGGCTCCTACAGGAACCTGTGGCAAACTCACTTGGAGAGGGGAGTTTGTCACAGTGAGCCTTCGTAATTAAGTTTGTGTTGTATGTGTCCTCAAATAGTTCCAACCAGGCGAATTCCATATTGCACGTCCGGGACATCGGGCACCGCGGGCGCAGGGCCACATATGTTGGCATTGCTGGTTGTCTCTGTGTCCAATCTAGTCCAGAGAGCCAGTACACAGCACCGCAGGCAGGCGGCACCCGCTGCTAGCTATCAGGCGGGTTTCAGTAGGATAAGGCCCAGCGCCTATGCCAGTGGCCGGATTGGCTTGGCCCAGGCAGTTCATCCGTCTTCCATAGGAGGCGTTATTACATCTGTCTCTTTGTGGTCCGGGTGCTTTAGTCAGTGACTGGAGATTGACATGCCATGCCGGTATTTCTGGGACTTGGATGTTTATCATGGCGGTCATTTCTGGTATGTCTTCAGGGCATGTGATGGTGTTAGTACTGCCAAGTTCAGGGTTAAGCCCCATCGCTCAGAGAGGGCTTCAGAGAGAGGCTTGAGCTGTGTCCTTTCAGGTCCTGTGGATTATGGGACTCCTATGATTCCTTCTGTTATCTAAGTCCTCTACGTATCGGTGGAGGTGAGCTACCTGCTTCTGCTGGTGCAGCACTCGTTGTCTGAGTTGAATCACCTCAGTTAGTGTGGTATCTTATTCCTCCTCCAGATCCGAGATTCTTGACACCATAATTTTAATTTCCCCCTGTATGGAGGTAATATCATTGTGAAGTGATGCTTCCTGAGTCAAATGTGTTATGTCTGCCTTAGAGGGCAGTTGTTTTAGCAGAGTCTTTATGTCTCCCGCCATGTCAGTATCATTTGAGTCTCTCTCTGCTAATGTTGCTGGCGTCATTTTCTGCTTTTGAGAAGGCTGCGGATTCTCCAACAGAAAGTGCCTCATCTGCTGCAATGTGATGGAACTGGGGTGCAGGTCCTGCTTCTCTGAGGTGTTTTTGACCTTAAATGCTTTTTTTTTTTTTTTTTTTTTTTAACAGGCATGGCCCAGAGTGCTTCAACTGTCTTTCTGGATTTTATTGCCTTGAGTTGCCGAGCTCCCGCTTCAGACAGCCATCTTAGAACGCTCTTATTTTGATTATTATGCACTGGAATTCACTTACACTATTCAGAAATCAAAAATTGGTTTGAGAACTCATGATGACTGACTCAGGCGACTTTATATTTAGTGATTCATGTCTTGAAAAATACATCACTCTTAAATCAAAAACATGTGTATTTCAGTTGCTAGCAAGGCAATATTGAGGAACATTACGGAATCATCAAATTACCCGCAAACATTTAGAAAACATCAAGACTATGGTTACCAGTTAACTCTTTACTTAACATACTAAATATGTGATGGATAACCTGGTAGCATAGCTGTTTATTAATTACATTTCTCATTATGTTAATCCATCTAGGTAGTGCCAAGATTACGAACAGTGAAAGTTTATATTTAACAACTGGTTCTTCAACAGCATTGTAAATATAGACTTACAAGATATATGCACAGTAAATTTATTTCAGTCTGTTTGAAATTGGCTTTATCAAATTATATTTTCAACAATAGTACAAGGCTGTACTAAAGTGCAATTCTGTTTCGTTTCTGTTGACTCTTTAAATAAAAGTAAAAAAAGTAAAAAATAAAACTAAATAACTGAAGAAAAAAAAAATTGTACTTACCATTAGAAGTCTTCTTTTTTCTAAAACCTTATTTTGACACTCCCAAAAAAGGCCAAATAAAACAAGCATAATACCTGTCGATCTTACAAAAAAAACAAAAAACAAGCCCCCCCCAGCCCCCCACCCCCCTTCCAAAGTCAGCCAAAAAAAAAAAAAAACGCTAAAATTATTCCAAGTTCACCCGGCGAGGGCATGGCGCAATCTGAGCTCTGCAGGGCGGGGAAAGGTTTATAAAGCCTCCCCATGCCCTGCAATTTGACTCAGAGAACTTGGATTGGTTGGCTTGGAATCCAATAATCAGAGTGCTAGTCATTCTACACATCGTTGGAAGGTACTTTGGAATTTTCCTATACTGTGTAAAATGACTCAGAGTAATCTGATTGGTTGGCTGCGGAGCTCAGCCTGCGCTCTGTTTTTTTTTGGGGGGGGGGAGTTGATAAGTTTGACTGGTATTATTGTTTTTTTATTTGCCGTTTTTTGGGGCTGTAAAAATGAGATTTAAGAAAAAGAAGACTTCTATTTAGTTTTATTGTGTCTCCATCACTTATTTTTAGGGTTAGGTTAGGTAGGGAATCATTTAATTTTATTTGTGTAGGGGGTGACTATGGGCTTGGGACCCCTAGTCACCGGGGGTGTTATTTTTACACTTGGCCCATGGGTGGGGGCAGGGAGGAGACAATCGTTCCCCCCCCATTTTCATTTAGGGCCCCCACCCGCCGCTCATGGGCGGGGGTTGAGGGGGAGGACAATAGTTTCCCCCCCTTTTTGTAATGTAGGGCCCCCACCCGCTGCTCATGGGTGGGGGCCGGGTGGGAGGACATTAGGTTGTCCCCCCATATTCATTTAGGGCCCCCACCCGCTGCTCCCTGGACGGCGCGGGAAGGAGGATGGTAGGTACCCCCATTTGTAATTTAGGGCCGCTCAGGGGTGGGGGCTAGGGGGGGAGGAATATAGGTCCAACCAATTTTCATTTAGGACCCCCACCCGCCGCTCAGAAGTGGGGGCCGGGGGGAGGACAATAGGTCCCTCCCCTCATTTTCATTTAGGGCCCCCACCCGCCGCTCATGGCCCATTTAGTTGAATAGCCCCCACTCGCGGGCCACAGGTGGGGGCTAGTTAATAGATGCCCCACCATGGGGCCATTAGAAGGAGGTGGTTAATTTTACAACAGTGAGCAGCCACAGGCTGCTCAATGTTCACTAGACATGCCTCTACTCGCAGCATAGCATTTCAATCTTCCATATGCTAATATAGGGTCATATTGACCCCTCTAGAGTGATGGAGGACAGGGGGGGGAGGGGCTTGGGAAGTGGCGGGGAATAGACAAAATTCACATTTGAATGCCCAAGTGTTTAACTGGGCATGCACAGGAATTTGGCCATGACAATGCCGCTTTAAATAAAGGTCTTGGTCTGAAGCCCATAATGGCAGTCTGAATGGCAATCACTAGAGATGCAGCAATTACTGCAAGATATAAACAGTGCCCTGTCTCAGATAATGGCACTGATTTTGCAAGCCTGCATAAGCAACATCTGTGGCACAAAAGCACTTCATTGATATTAAGTGGAGCTTAGTCTGTCCCTTCTCTATACACTTCATTTTTTTAAGGTCCTTAACTGAACCTATGTGTGTGTTTTTTAAATTCATTTAAAAGCACATTCCATTTTTTTTATTTCAGTTGTTTCCGTTATCCTTGAGTTTTATACCAGACTGTAAAAACATCTGTACATCAACATGTGACCTGAAAGAATGTGTTTTTCTTCCCAGTGTATATTCTCACTCTGCTTTGTTTGTCGTCTTATTCTGCTTTGTTACTAAGCAAACATATTCTCTCTTCCTGTCCCAAATCTGTAAGGTAAATTTTAACTCTAAAATCTAAGAACTTCTGTATACTTCTTAAATCTTCTTGATCTTGTTTTGGTATACAACATTTGGTATTTACAGTATACTGCATACTTCTTGATACTTCTTGATCTTGATTTGGTGTACAGCAAAACGAAGACTACCTGTTTAATACGGTTCCACACTTTAGATTAGTGTTCAGATTCAACTTTGTCACTGTACCATGTACAAACACGGGCAATGGAATACAGTTGGCCTCTGACCAGAAGTGCAGAAGTAATTTAAACTACTATTTAAAAAGGTACTTCCAGTGTAAGCTTTACAGTTTATACTTAATACCAAAATTCCCTAATACTTAAGAATACAATCCTTCTACATTGCTACCAATTACAAGCCTAAAAATGCATCGACATTATAAGTGTCACCATATAAAAATCCAAAACACACCTCATAACCCTAATCTAAGTAAAAATTAAGTGTGCCAACTGCCATTCAGTTAATATCCGAGTGAAAATAAATACTGAATCCTTAATAATATATCTTGATCATGTGACATAAAAGTGCTTAATGAAAACCCAAGCCCACGTGCACAAAGTGCAAAATATAATAGCATAAACCATATACATAAAATGCAAAAAGAGCACATATGGTAAGTGCAAAATGAAAGCACATAAAATGTGCAATATAAAGATGTGAACGCATTAATCATGTGCAAGAACACACGCATGAAGGTGCAGAACATGATCACATCGACCATGAACATAAGTGCAATGTGAGCAAAACAGTGCAATGTGAGCGCATAATTGTATGAATAAAAGTGCAATACGCAATCACAGAACATATTAAAGCACATAATCATGTGCATAAGACTGCAAAAAGTGATCACCATAATCGAGTGCATAAGTGCAAATGTGAGCACAACAATATGTGCAAATATTGTGGTGGAATCTCGGTGAAAATAAATTTAGTAGGCCGAGATTACCATGTGGCATGTGTACGTGCATATACTGGTGTATCGGTCGGTTGGTTGCACGTGGCAAAGATACAATCAGTAGTGTACGGAGCATGTGCGAGAATACAGGATGTAGTATTCCCCTCCTCCATTGTGCTGGGCAAGCCATGTGGTCAAACAGGAAGTTAGTTCTTGTTCGATTGATTTCGTAAGAGTATGTGTGGGTGGAGCTTATTATGGGAGGAGTTTCATGCCTATATAAGGAGCCTACACTATTGTTCGGGGCTCAGATCTTGTTGTATTTTGGTGACATTAGTCCCTCTGAGTCCCGGTCGGTGAATCGAATAATGAATCTCTTCCTTCCTGAAGAAACCTGTGTCCATCTCTCTGTGCTTGTCTTCCGTCAGTTTCTCCGGTATCAATATGTGCAATGCCACATACATAAAGTGTAATTATATATTAAACCTACACAAGTGCATAATAAAAGCCACTAAGTGCAATTTACCAATCAATAAAGCCTAATGTATCTCATGCAGACAAACCAGTATGACTAAAACTTAGTAAACTATTGCTTATAGATTGAGTTAAAAAGCATCCATCACAACAGATGAAACAAAACTATTCCCAAACCTACAGGTTTTACAATACAGAATTTACAGATTTTACTATTAACATGAGGTAAAGTCATGATTTTATTAATGACACGGAGGCGAGGATTATGCTGCACTCTTTCTTTATTTACCTCGGCAGCAAAGAAAAATAACATTAAATCAGTATAAAAGAAACCAGTAAATAACATGAGGTATATCTTCCTAGCAACAGGAACAGCCAATCAGCATCCTCTTTATAGCATAATAGGCAGTGTCCAGTATACTACTTCCTCTTTCTTGCGATCCCGAACAAGGACAACAAATCCAAATAAAAAGTGGGCTCCAATTAGAGGGTATGCGAGCCTTAAACTGGATCTTGAAATCAAGCTGGAAGAGAAAGGAGAATATGATAATATTCAAGTATAAAACTGGATTTATGCATAAATTTGCATTACATGGAATATCAGATATATATATATACGTACATAACATGAAATTCAGTTTAGTCAAACCTTAAGCTCTTGACAGTCATTAACAAGGATAAAACCCAGTAATCAAAAAAGACTTACTGTGAAGTCAACTTACCCAGAGAAGACAAAACTTCCAGTGATGGGAGGGAGGGATAATACTCACCTCCGTGTCATTAATAAAATCATGACTTTACGTCATGTTAATAGTAAAATCTGTAAATTTTATTAAGACACGGAGGCTCCCATTATGCTAGTTCAAAGCTGTGAAATGATGTCTCCTGTGAAGTGTTGAATAGGTCTAAAGTAGAAATCATGGAATGTAGACTCCAAAGACCAGCCGCTCTCATAATTTGCTCCAAGCGACAACCAATTGAGGAAGCCTTAGAAGCCATTGCCCCACGAACCAAATGAGGCACAGACACATAGGTATCAATACCTGCTAGAGACATAACGTATTTGACCCACCAGGCTAGAGTAGACACCGGAAGATGCAACTTTTGGAAGGAGATGAAGAGTTCATGTTTCAAAGGATTCCTTAATTGTAGTGGAACGATGTTCACACACCCATTAGTATGCAACAGGGCAAAAGGAGAGATCTATCAGGGAAAACTGGGTAAAATTGATTTTAGAGGAGGTTTTTGTCCTCTGTGAAATGTCAAAGAGGACACCTTCTGGAGTAAAGGAACGAGCAACCACCTCAAGATCTTGTACGTCAGAAAAACCTCTTGCAAGAAAAAAATTCAAAACAATAGAGA
The DNA here is from genome assembly GCF_036172605.1 of Pelobates fuscus. Taxonomy (NCBI): domain Eukaryota; kingdom Metazoa; phylum Chordata; class Amphibia; order Anura; family Pelobatidae; genus Pelobates; species Pelobates fuscus. Next base: position 54,014,098 of record NC_086328.1, read on the forward strand.
CGTCCCACAAGACAGAGTATCGTGGTAAGGGTGGATGAGCAAACCATATTCCTCAGAGAAGTTAATATATGACAGGATGTCAACCGACATGCGTCCAATGGAAACTTTGATGGCCAGCAGAAATAGACGATCGGTAAGGTCCACAGTGTGTTAGGCTTTACCTTCATCATAGAAGTCAGAAAAATGGAGGACAGACATAAAAGGAGCCAATATGGGATTTAAATTTAATTTCATGCACCAACTATGCCATCTGCTCCAAGCAGATTGCTAAGCCTGTCTCATGTTGGGTGCACCCTTGATAAGTTGGGGAGTTGATTGCGAAACTCCCTTGACCGACCAAGGTTCCCTGAAATAGACTACACTATGAGATGCAAGAGACCTTGGAGAACAAGGGGATGAGGTACACCGTCTGGATCCTGAAGAAGGCACTCGAGAGATGGAAGGTTGATAACCATCTCCTAAAGAGGAGAGAACTATGGTTGGGATGGCGATAGAGGAGCCAGGTGCCGGACTGGCGATGTAGATGGAAAGGCAACAAGGAATCAGTGCAAAGGGCAGAAAATCGTAATTCCTTGGAGAAAACATTCATAGCCAGTGCTATCGGATCTGGTCTCCAACTGAAAAAAACGGGGAAGTCGAGCATTCAAACGAGAAGCGAAAAGATCTATTTCCAATAGACCCCATAGGTTCCAGATGTCTTGGAAGACCATGGAATCCAAGTGCCAGTCGCTGGGATCTCTGAGTTGGCGTGAATACCAGTCCACCGTAGTGTTGGAGAGACCTTGAATATATTCTGCCGTGACTGAAATGCCGTGTCTCAGGCAAAATTGCCAGCAATCACGAGGCATGTAGGTCAGAGTTTTGTATTTTGTGCCTCCAAGTGATGTAGCGCACTGCTGACACGTTGTCCATCTTCAGAAGGATAGCACATTGGGCTTGAGTTGGGGAGAAACTGTGAACTGCAAAGGAACCTGCCAGATGTTCCAAACAATTGATGTGGAGTGTCGATTCCAGGTTTGATTATCTGCCCTTGGTGGAAATAGATCCGCATTGAGCACTCCAACTGTGAAAACTTGCGTTGGATTTGATTATCAAATCTGGAGCTGTACAAAATATGGTGCATTTATTCCAAGCTTCCATGTGAAGAAGCCACCATTGGAGTTCATCCTCCGCTTCTGAGTCCAGAGTTTTCCATATCTGTGTATGATGCGCTGCCCTTGAGATGAAGTTTGTAATCGTTGTAGGGCTCGATAGCCAAGAGGACCTGGAAAAATGGCCTGTATAGATGCCGCTAGAAGGCCTAACATTCTGAACAGTTGTTTGAGAGAGAGTTGAGAGGTTGCTAGTGTTTGCCTATCTCCTTCTTGATATTGGCTAATTTTGCCACCGGAAGCTGTAGAGTTTGAAGGGTAGAATCTACAATAATCCAATATAACCCAGAAATTTGATTTGTTGCGTGGGAACGATAATGGATTTCTCCCAATTGATCAGGAAGCATAGGTTCTCTAACAGAGTCAATGTCCATGCAAGGTCTATTAATTGAATAGACTGAGCCAGAATGAAAATGCCGTCTAAATATATTATAAGGCGTGAGCTTGGTGAAGCACCATGGAGCCAAAGACAGTCCGAATGGGAGGCACCTGAACCTCTATTTACTGCCCTACCATGTAAATTGCAGGAAGTTCTTAAATTTGGTGTTGTACTGGGATAGGCACTTTGAGATATGCATCCTGCAGATCCAATTTGGCCATCCAATCTGCTGGTTGGAGAAGATCCCTTAAACAATGCTCTCCTTCCATCTTGGAAGTGCTGATATGCTCATAACTATTGAGCAGTCTCAAATTTATCACTGGATGGATACCTTTGCCTTTTTTGGGAAACAAGAAAAGGTTGCTCACGTAACCCAGGGTATGGGCCGGAATCTCTACGATTGATTGTTCACGGAGAAAAGGTCTGCGTCTCATTGGGAAAAAAACTATTTCCCTTGATGGGGAACATTGAACAGTTCGAGAAAGGAAGTCTATGCAATACCCTTTCACAGTGTGAAGAACCCAAGCATCTGATGAAATGAGGGAAAAATGTGTGAGCCTGCCCCCCACTATCAGTAAGGAAGAATGGAAATTGTGAAGACTTCTTAGGAGCACCTCTTAGGCCACTAACAACTCAGGGTCGACAGCTTTGTGGGAAGGAGGTTGGTATAGAGCATTGTTCAAAGAAATCGGCTCGGCAAGTATAAGATCCTTGGTTCTGTCTAAAATAACTTTTGTTTGTTTAGCCAGACAAAGGAGCCCAATTCTTTTACAAAGTTGTCCCCAAAGAGAAAACATTTTGCCTGTGTTATGTGGCTTGTTCAGAGCCATAGTTAAACATTTGGGCTCAATCTTGAGCAAGATCGATTTGTGGCGTTCTGTGACAACCGCATTGTTGACGTTGCCAACTTAAATCACTCTCTGGATCTAACCACTTAAGATGGCGCAATCTAATTCTAGATCATCCTCTACTGATTCAAAGATCTTGGCTGCTGAGCCCAAGATGCCCAGGATTTTATCTCAACAGTTTTGCAATGAAAATCTAAGCCTTTAGATGGCTTCCATCCTGTCTTACTCAGGAATTGAATGATCTTAGGATCGACTGATAGTGTTTTACATGAGTCATAAGGGACTGTTCGGCGTGGCCATTCAGCCCGCAATTTTTTTCACTTTGCCTTCTCAAATGCCTTGCATACTCTGGATGCAATATACTTGGCTACATGGTCTGAGGAAACCACAGGGTCGTCAGGTTCGAATAGGGGTTCACATTGAGGTCCAAGATCCAATTGGTGTCCCTGAGTCTGCATAATCTACCTAAATCTTGGTAGGTTTAACAGGACGTGTATCCCAAACAGGATTAGCATCCTCCCCATCAGTAATTTCGTAATCAGGATCAGAAATATCCTCTGAATCCTCCAGATAGGACTCAGGGAACTCCTCCTCAATATCACTGAGCTGAGATTCAGAGTTCAGTTGGGCTTTTGCCCTTTTCCAAAGTCTAGTCGATTTTGCCCGACTAATAGCTCTTTTGCGCGGTGGTAAATTAATCGTGCCATCCGTGACAGGTATGGAACTGTCCATCTCTATTGTTTTGGAGGAGTGTTTAGCCTTATATGAGGCCTTGCGACCAGGCTGAAGCAGAGCAGGTGTGAGTACATATGCACCTCCATATAGTACTCAGGGAACTCCTCATTAATATCCCTGAGCTCAGATTTAGAGTTCACTTGGGCTTTTGCCCTTTTTCAAGGTCTAGTCGATTTTGCCCGACTAGTAGCTCTTTTGCGCGGTGTTAAATGAATCGCACCATCCGTGACAGGTATGGTACTGTCCATATCTATTGTTTTGGATCAGTGTTTAGCCTTATATGAGGCCTTGCGGCTAGGCTGAAGCAGAGCAGGTGTGAGTACAGGTACACCTCCATATAGAACTCGGGGAACTCCTCCTCAATATCACTGAGTTCGGATTCAGAGTTCAATTGGGCTTTTGCCCTTTTCCAAAGTCTAGTCGATTTTGCCCGACTAGTAGCTCTTTTGTGCAGTGGTAAATGAATCGCGCCATTCATGACAGGTATGGTACTGTCCACCTCTATTGTTTTGGATAAGTGTTTAGCCTTATATGAGGCATTGCGGCCTGACATCAGGGCCTTGTCATTGTTTTTGCCATGGAAGTGTCAATTAAAGCCTGCATGTCAGCAGGATCAGTAAAGCAGAAATTCAGCCTCATCTCCAGAGATACCTGGAGAGGCTTCTACATTAATCTGCATGTTTGCTGTAGACCCAGAAGGCACAGAAAGATCCTGTCAGACTGCATCATAAATATACAAACAAACCTAAAAGGGATGAATAAAGTAAAATAATACCAAAAGGAAAGGGGTTGAGTAACCCTCAAGTAAAAAAAATAAATAAATAACTAAACAGGATAGAGAAATGAAAGTACTCACAATAGTGAAAAAATAGCAATTGCAATTTAAAAACAAAGGAGCTGCCCGGCTGCCACTACCACTGAACCCCAACTTGGATTTTTGGCAGTTGGTGGCAGAGCAGCAGCCAGGCAGATTAATGAAGGGAAAAAACAGCACAATAGCACTGTGCAGGGGATAAAGATCCTCAAAGACATCCCTGAGCCCAAATTGATGGTAATCTTGGGGCCAGGGAGGTCAGAGGGGAAAGGAATTATCAAAGGATGTACAATAAAGCATATAACTGAAGCAAATGAAGTAAATAAATCAAATTAAGTTAAAATGAAGTAACTAAATATATTTATAAACATGAAAATAATATAATTAAAATATAATAACTATATTAACCACAGTAATGATATGAATAAAGTAAAGTAAAAGATCTCACAGTTAAAGGGAATCTCCAGTGCCAGGAAAACAATCCATTTTCCTCTCCCTCCCAGGATTCCTCTCCCTCCCACCCCCCAATCCCCAGTTGCTGAAGGGGTGAAAACCCCTTCAGTGACTTACCTGAGGCAGCGACATGTCCCACGTCGCTGCCTGCTCCTCCCCCGCCGCTCCACCTTCTGCCTACGTCGGCCGGTGGGCGAGACTGATCCCGCCCACCGGCCGAGGAGACCTAATGTGCATGCGCGGCAATGCCGCGAATGCGCATTAGGGCACCCCATAGGAAAGCATTGAAAAGTTTTTCAATGCTTTCCTATGAGAATTGAGCGACGCTGGAGGTCCTCACACAGCGTGAGGGCGTCCAGCGACGCTCTAGCACAGAAAACCTGTGCTATAGAGCAGGAAGTTCCCTCTAGTGGCTGTCTAATAGACAGCCACTAGGGGAGGACTTAACCCTGCAAGGTAATTATTGCAGTTTATAAAAAACTGCAATAATTACACTTGCAGGGTTAAGGGTAGTGGGAGTTGGCACCCAGACCACTCCAATGGGCAGAAGTGGTCTGGGTGCCTACAGTGTCCCTTTAAGAACCGTGGGACCCAGTGTCACTTAACTGAGGTAGCAGCAAAGAAAGAGGAAGTAGTATACTGGACACTGCATATTATGAGGTAAATAAAGAAAGAGTGCCGCATAATAGGAGCCTCCGTGTCTTAATAAAATCCTATAGCGTATTCCAGTGGGAAGAAGATTGAATAATCCATAATTGGGATGGAATATGTCTTTAATGCTTTCACTTATTCTCCAAGCACAACGCTTGTTGTAGATTTCTTCAATTGATTCCTTCACTACTGGGTCGACTGATGTGACATCTGTAGAAGATTACAGCACAGCTTCTCTCAAGGGAAAAGGACGTCTCCAACAGCATACACCCCTCTGATATCCTGGGTGGCTATTACAGCAGTTAGCCTCTGCCGACGCCTGATGCCACAGCAATGGATAAGTGTGGAGGCGTGGGCCTCCAGGCAGAGGGCAGGTGACCGCTGCCCACCGCAAGAACTGATGAGCATGGAGACGAGGGCCTCCGGGCAGAGGGCAGGTAGCCTCTGCCCACCCTCGTTGCCTAAACCGGGCCCTGGCAACCATGCAGGACCCACGGAGCAAGTAGGCTCAGTGGTGCGGGCCACCGAGCTGGGTGCAGACAGTGCTGCTTCCCAGCAGCTCAGTAAGATCTAGGGGGAGAGCACTATTGGCTCTCTTCCACAGAAGCCAGCCACTTCTCCAGGGAGATCCAGGAGGCAGAGCCGCGATCGACTCAGTGGACAACTCCTATCATCCTCGGCTAGTGGGGAAAACCAGGAGACACAGGTGATGGAGTGGCCGGGGGGGGGGCACACTTGTTTGGGTGGGGGGTGTTATGGGCTCGGGAAGCCAGGGGGACACCTTTGCTTGGGTGGGGGGTTGCACGGGTACAAAGCCTCATGTGGGCCAGAGCCTGGGATGGATGGCCTCCCAGGGAGGGTGCAGGTCGGGGACAAGTACTGTTGGGGAAGGGGGGCATGGTACTAAAAGACTATGTGTCCACTCTGGACAGCAGCGAGCTGACCCGTGCGAGTCATGCTGTGGCTGCCGGGAGTGGACAAGGGGGAGATGTATGGCGGGACATCGCTACTTAGTGCCATGCCCACTGAGTATTGTATTTTGTGTCCCCAATGTGTATTCTCATGATTTTCCCTTGTTGAATGTGTGTTACCCCTTGTATTTTTACACTGTACAATGCATTCTACTTTTCAACCACACGGGGCGCTCCGGCACATGGAGCCTCTCACACTCACTCACTCCCCTACTATCACTCACCCAATCTCACTCACTTTATTTCTCTCTCACTCACTTTCACTCTCTCACTTTCACTCACTCTCATTTACTCTCAATCACCCTCTATACGAACACATGACGTCGGCCATCTTTTATTGTCTAATGCCCAGCGTGACCTGGTCGTCAAAGGCCTGGTACTCTTTTTCGGACACAATTCTGCACGAACCCCGCTGGGATCCATCTTGCCCCGTCTGTTCGTGTATAAAATACCGAAGTGCATGCCGTTTGACCCCTTGCCCCTACGAAGGATATACCGACCCCTTGCAGGACACTATGGCCGAGGATTCATGGGCTGCTACTTGTCGAACAGCCCTACAGACAATGTTCATCCCCATGGCATTTGCATACCGTTCGTGAGATCTGAGCTCTTTTTGTGTATATTGTGCGCTCAAATCCAAACTGTCTGGGGATGGGTTGAATGTGACCGGTAAAGACTATGAGGTAAAAGTTATATATTTTTATTCCGTTTTCATGTCTATAAAAGTGATATTATTTCATGTACCTGGAGATAATTGAGTTACTGTAACCGTTGAGACCAATTATCTCCAGGGCAAGAGGGAGTGTTTTGGAAAATGCACTTTGTTCCTATTGGCTGTTACACTTTGTAATCCTGTGTACCATCAGGTCCAGAGGGGTGTTCCTCTGGCCTGAAAATATGTATTTAAGTCGTGCATGAATGCCCATTAAACCAGTTCTTCTTACTCTCAACTCGCAGCCTCGACTCGTGTTGTAGGGAAAGGCATCATACTAGCTTTACTTATAGCTAGTGGGATATCTACACTTACAGGATTATCACTGGGTGCTGTTTGAAACTTTGCTCTCACTCTCCAAGATCGGGAACCAGGACATCTAAGCGGTTCAACCTTCAGCTAGCCTGGAGTCAACCGTAACATTTGTGGCAGCGGCGGAATGGGATTGAGTTCCTAGGAGAGACAAAGAGCGAATGGAGAATGCTTATGACAAATTAAAGTGCACCACATTAAAGGACTTACTAGAGAGCCGAGGTGCATCTGCCAGCAATCGACCTAGGAGGAAGCTGATTGCAGAGCTAACAGAACTGGACCAGAGCTTCACCATGGCAGAAACCCCGGTGATGGCTGGTGATGAGAAGACCAGGATTGTCCAGGAGAGGTTCTTCCTATATGAGCCAAACCCCTCTCTGGACCTGGTCCAACAGCGAATGGCTGAGGCGGATGCTGATATCCAGGCAGCCAGAGCACACAAATTCAGCCTGATTACAGCTCAGCGTGCCACCAGGCCAACAACAACGATTACCCCTTCAGAGACCACCGGGAAATGAAAGATACCGTTCACAGCTTTCAAGTCCTTCCTGGAGAGCGAAGTGGGGACCGATGAGTTCTTGGCCGACTTTGAAAGGCAATGTGCATTACAACAGATCCCCATCGAGGAATGGCCCACCATAATGTCCGGAAAATTATCCGGACGAGCCTTAGACGCGTTCCGGACACTAACCCCAGAGGAGGTAACACAGTATGCGCTTGTCAAAGACACCCTGCTGAGATGCCATGCTGTAACCCCAGAGACTTACCGCAGGCAATTTTGTAATACAAAAAAAAAGACACTCACACAGAGTGGGCTCACCGGTTACGAAGGGCTGCCACTCACTGTAACTGCTGAAGAAATCTTACAATTATTTTTACTAGAACATTTTTATGATGGAGTATGAAAGGAGGACCTGGCTGAAAGACAGACACCCAACCACCTTGAACGAACACTAGGACCATCGGCTGCAGGAATCCACATGCTCACGAACGGCAACTCTAGCAGAGTTCAGAGAAAATCCCCAAACAACGGCTCAAACCGATTTCAGAGCAGTTGTACCAGTGGCGCCCACCCAGTACCCTGGACAACCCCCCAACAACAGCTATGATCGTCAACGACAGACTTGTCACCGGTGTAGTCAACCCGGCCACTTCATGAAAAACTGCCCGCTCAACGCTGACCGTGCTCCTAGGCATTATAACTCCTCCTCGTCCGCGCCCCCTCGACCAGCCCTGGCTCTCTGCGTGGACAGAGAGACACCCATGGAGGAACATCTGGGGCCACTTCATGAAGCGGATCCAGTATATGCAGCCTCTGACAACCGACAGCACCACAGACAAGAAGTACAGCTCGAGGGCCGCACCGCTCAGAGACTAAGGGACACAGGCGCTACGATAACTTTAGTACAAAGTCGCTTGATTCCTGACTACAAATGTTCAGGACAAATAGTGGCCGTTAGAGTAGCCGGAGGGGACGTAGAAAAGTTACCCACTGCCAAAGTGCACTTCGACTGGGAAGCGGTACAAGGGATTGTGAATGTGGGGATCATGGACAATCTATCAGCGGAGGTCCTGTTGGGCAACGACCTGGGCCCGATGACATCAGCCTATGCTGAAAAAAATACTGAAGCTCACCTTGTGACTACCTGGGCACAAGCGAGGATCCAATCAGACCCTTCACGGGTGCGGGAGACTCAGGTAAGACTAACCCCGACTGTGACTTGCTTCCAAGACCCCGTCCCATGGGATACATCTGAAGCATTTGGAGCAGAAACTAGGGCAGACCAGACTCTCCGAAAGTACAGAGAAAAGGCAGAGACTGGGGGGCTAGATAACGAGACCTTTGTATGGGAACAGAATAAATTGTACAGGCTGACAGAAAAGAAGGGCCACAGAGAGCGCCAACTGGTAATACCTCACAAATATAGATGGGACATCTTAAGAGTAGGGCACGATATCCCCTTAGCCGGCCATTTAGCAGTGACCCGTACATTGCACCGCATAACTCACACTTTCTTCTGGCCTGGGGTACACGCTGACGTGAGGGCGTATTGCAACACATGTGATACCGGTCAGCATGTAGGGAGGAGAGGAGATCACCCCAAGGCGCACCTGGTGAATATGCCCATCATAGAGTAGCCATTCAGCAGGGTCGCCATAGACTTAGTGGGGCCACTAGCTACCCCTAGTCCATCCGGGAAAAGGTATATCCTTACCGTGGTGGACTATGCAACCCGTTACCCAGAAGCAGTGGCCCTATTTAATATCCAAGCCGACACTGTAGCTAATGCTTTGGTTCAGGTATTCTCTCGGGTAGGATTCCCCAAAGAAAGTTTACTGCCGAACTCACCCAACAGCTATGGCATGTCTGCAAAATAAAATCCCTGCTCAGTTCCCCCTACCAACCATAGACCAATGGGCTCTGTGAGCAGTTCGATGGAACCCTCAAACAGATGCTGAAGGTGTTTGCCCAGGAATATAGGGACTGAGAGCAATTACTGCCGCACTTCCTGTTTGCTTATCGGGAGGTGCCACAGGAAACGACAGGGTTCTCTCCCTTCGAGCTACTCTATGGACGCAAGGTACGAGGACCACTAGACTTGATTCCAGAGCACTGGGGGGGAGACAGAGAATGCTGGAGTCCCCATCGTGCCATATGTGCTGGAGCTTTGGGACCGTATGGAGCAGTTAGCCAGGTCGGTTCAGGCTAACCTCTAGACGGCCCAGAGGCAACAGAAAGTGTGGTATGACAGGGGGGCCCGGAAAAGGAGTTTTCACATAAGGCAGAAGGTGATGGTACTCAAGCCGGTTAAGGCAGATAAACTGCAGGCATTCTGGCAGGGCTACAACCAAATAGTTGAGAAAAGAGGGGACACTACATATGTGTTTGCTAGCTGCCACGATGAACACTTGCGAAAAACCTTCCATGTAAATATGTTCAAGGAGTATCTTAACCCCTGAAGGACACATGACATGTTTGACATGTCATGATTCCCTTTTATTCCAGAAGTTTGGTCCTTAAGGGGTTAAAGGGGCCGGAAGACGTGGCAGCCATATGTAGTCCCACTCACGAGGACCCTAACAGTTTTCCTACACCTGACCTATTAGAACAGAACTCCCACCCTAATTTAGTAGAACAGTTCAGATAGGGGACAGGCTCAGCCCTACTGAGAGGGAGCAGTTAAATATGTAAGGCAGGAAAAGCACCTTACTTTTTTCCCAGGATCCAGTGTATACTAACCTAACCACACATCAAGTGGATCTTACTGCATCCCAGAGGCTGTCCGAGCCGAGATGAAGAAAGAAATAGATGAGATGTTCAGACTAGGGGTCATTGAGTCCACCAACAGTCCCTGGGCATCCCCGGTAGTTCTGGTACCCAAAAAGGACGGAACTACTAGATTCCGCTTGGACTATCGCAAACTCAATGACAAGACTGTGACAGACGCCTACCTGATGGCCCGGGTAAATGAGCTACTTGATCGCATAGCCAGGGGAAATTACTTAACCAGCATTGACCTCTGTAAAGGTTATTGGCAAATCTCCATGGCCAGGGAGGCTATCCCCAAGTCAGAATTTGCCACCCCATTCGGCTTGTACCAATTTAAGGTCATGCTGTTCAAGATGAAAAGTGCCCCAGCCACGTTCCAGCGCTTGGTGGATAGACTCCTTGATGGCTTCCAGGACTTTGACGCTGCATACCTAGATGACATAGCAATCTATAGTGAGTCCTGGGAGGAACACTTAGCTCAAGTAAGTGTTCCTCCCAGGAAGTGTTCCTCCTCTGAAACCAGAGAAATGCCATCTTGGGATGGCAGAGGTTCAGTATCTGGTTCACTAGGTGGGGTGTGGAAAGCAGAGTCCAGAGCCAGCCAAGATAGAGGCAGTTGCGAACTGGCCCACACCCCACACCAAGACCCAGGTCATAGCCTTTCTGGGCACTGTTGGGTACTATAGGCGATTTGTACAGGACTACAGCACAATTGCTAAACCCCTGACAGACCTGACTAAGAAAAACCTTCCCAGACAGGTCCAGTGGTCTCCCCACTGTGAAGCAGCATTCCAGACTCTCAAGAATGCACTAACTAATGCTCCTGTCTTGGCTGCCTCAGCCTCTAACAAACGCTTTATCATCCATACAGACGCTTCAATGTTCGGGCTGGGGGCAGTTCTCAGCCAAGTAGGAGAAGACGGAGGGGAACATCCTATTGCCTACATCAGCAGAAAGCTCCTGCCACGAGAGGTCAGCTATGCAGCCGTGGAAAATGAGTGCCTTGCCCTGGTGTGGTAATTAAAGAAATTGACTCCCTACCTCTACGGACAAGAGTTCACTCTGGTTACTGATCATAACCCATTGGTGTGGCTAAACCGGGTCTCACGGGACAATGGCAGGCTGTTACTTTGGAGCCTGTCACTACAGCCATTTAACTTCACCATCGCTTACAGACCTGGGAAGCAAAACGGCAATGCCGATGGGTTATGAAGGCAGACAGACCTCAGCCCAGAATAACTTAGGTCCTGGACAGCCTTAAGTTGCCCCGAAAAGGGGTCAAACAATGTCTGCCAGAGTATTCCACAAGGAGGGAGACATGTTACAAAAGTCTCCTCTGTCTGCTACAACCCTGTTACTTTGTTGTTATTTTGTTGCTTTTGCCCGAACAACTATTACAGGACATTTGTATATATGAATAGCCGACCACCCAGCCCCTGGCATGTGCAACTAATTAACCCCATTCACCTCTCAAAATACCGAACCAACTGTCGAACGGACGACCACCCTACCTGAGGAGTGTGCCTATAATTAACCACCCAGGAGCTGTGGTTTTGTGGTTAACTGCAGCCTTATTAATCGTCAATGGGGTGGTCACCGTTCGTATGAGAGGGTCAAACAGGACACCAAACTACATGTCGAACCAACTACCGAACGACCAACCACCCTACCTGAGACATGTGCCCCCAGTTAACCACCCTATAGTTGCGGCTTGTGGTTAACTGCAACCTAATTGATCATTGATAGGGTGGTCGTCGTTCGAATGCACGAACACGTGGCGCCGGCCATTTTTTATTGTCAAAAGCCTAGCGGGACCTGGTCGTCAAACGCCTGGTACTCTTTTCGGACACTATTCTGCACGAACCCCGTTGGGATCCAACTTGCCCTGTCCGTTCGTGTATAAAATACCGAAAGACAGGCCGTTCGACACCTTGTCCTTACGAAGGATATACTGACCCCTTGCAGGACACTATGGCCAAGGATACATGAGCTGCTACTTGTCGAACAGCCCAACAGACAAATTTCATCCCCATGGCGTTCGCATACCGTTCGTGAGATCTGAGCTCTTTTTGTGTATATTGTGCGCTCAAATCCAAACTGTCTGGGGATGGGTTGAATGTGACAGGTAAAGACTATGAGGTAAAAGTTATATATTTTATTCAGTTTCCATGTGTCTACAAAAGTGATATTATTTCATGTACCTGGAGATAATTGAGTTACTGTAACCATTGAGACCAATTATCTCCAGGGCCAGAGGGAGAGTTTTGGAACATGCACATTTGTTTCTATTGGCTGTTACACTTTGTAATCCTGTGTACCATCAGGTCCAGAGGGGTGTTCCTCTGGCCTGAAAATATGTATTTAAGTCATGCATGAATGCCAATTAAACCAGTTCTTCTTACCCTCAACTCGCAGCCTCGACTCGTGTTGTAGGGAAAGGCGTTATACAAGCTTTACTTATAGCTAGTGGGATATCTACACTGGATGCTGTTTGGAGCTTTGCTCTCATTCTCCAAGATCAGGAACCAGGACATCTAAGCAGTCCAACCTTCAGCTAGCCTGGAGTCAACCGTAACAGGTGGGTAGTAGTAGCTGTCCAATACTTTGCAATATATGTTCTACCTGATAAAATTATATGTGTTACAGAAGCCTTAGTTTTATTGTGCACCTTTAAGTACCATTTTTATCTATGCAGCCGTTCGGATGATTTCATACGAATTCTTTGTGCTCGGAATAGGTGGCCGCCATTTCGGGACTTTACACGTGTTCGCGGCCATCTTTCGCACGAACAGCGGTGTTTGCCTGTATACCACATGGAACTAAAAACGGATACGCGAACAGGCGAACACCGCTGAGTCCTCCAGACCTCCATGGATTCGTACAGAAACTACCGAACGTCACACCATTCGGTAGAAAGACTAAATAGACTATGGGGAGTCTGGCGACCATAAAGATTAGAATGGATGGCAAGATTTTCGTGTCCTTTCACCGTGCGAACGGAGACCGACCGCAAGGCCAAAACTCATGGAACTATTTTCGGCTAGTTGGTCTGTGCGGTCGGTCAAAACTTTGGAACCCTGTATCTCCCGAACCATTCATCCGAATTGACTGATTTTTAAATATGTTGGTCCCCTGAACAAGGACTATCCAGGGATACCAGATTTAAAGCTGTACCCCCTGTTTTGGGGGTACATCCAGAACTGGGGTAAAATAATGTACGTTTAATTATGTTAACTGGTTATCTGAGGGGAGGGGATGTGTGGGTTGTACCCTGTACTGGATTGGTGATTTTATGCCTCCCCCTGGGTGTGTTCTTTCTGTACTGAATCCTAATAAAAAGCAGGCTGGGTATTCCAGTCCTCAGTTCGTGTTTGACCCTCAAATCGCAGCCTTGACTCGTTTTGTGGGCAGAAGGGTATCCTAGCTGTGCTATAGCTAGTGGGATTATTCTACATTTACAGGACTCGTATGGAATACTATGCAAAGCAGCTTCTCCCCTCTTCCACGATAGGATTCCAGACTACTAAACGGTCCAGCTCTCAGCCAGCCTAACCGTAAGATTTGGTGGCAGCAGTGGGATTATCCTGGATTTCCTAGGAGAGGTGCGGAACAGATGGAGAGCGCTTACGAGAAATTGAAGCGTACAACCCTAAAAGATTTACTTAAAAGCAGAGAGGGGTACGCCAGCAACCGGCCAAGAAGAGAGCTGATCGCAGAACTGACCGAACTAGATCAGAGCTTCACAATGGCAGAAACCCCAACCACAAATAGTGACGAAAAGGCCAGGATTGTTCGGGAAAGGCTCCCACTATACGGGCCGAACCCCTCCATAGAACTGGTGCAGCGGTTGATGGCAGAGGCGGACGAGGATATACAAAAGGCTCGAGCCCACGAGCTCAACCTAGCAAACGCACAACGCAATGCTGAAGCCCCGCAGGTAATCGTTCCTGTCGAAAATGCAGGGAAGCCCAAGATACCCTATGCGGCATTTCGACCCTTTCTAGAAAGCGAGACAGGAATAGATGAATACTTGGCGGACTTCGAAAGACAATGCGCCCTGCACCAGATTCCCCCCTCAGAATGGCCCACGATATTGTCCGGGAAACTATCCGGGTGAGCTGTGGAAGCCTTTCGCACTCTGGGTGCTGAGGAAGTGACACAGTATGCGGTGGTTAAAGAGACACTGTTAAGGCGGTATGCTGTAACTCCAGACACGTATCGCCGGCAGTTCCGGGGCACAAAGAAGAAGCCTAACGATACCCATATGGAATGGGCACACCGAATGCGGAGAGCGGTAAATCACTGGATGAGCGGCAGTGACTGGTGAGGAAATTTTACAACTGTTTCTCTTAGAACATTTTTATAATGGTATGGAACAGCAGGGGAAGGAGTGGCTGCGAGACAGGCGACCTTCTACCCTAGAAGAAGCAGCCAAATTGGCCGATGAAAACTATGACTCTCGTCTGCACGAACCCACGAACTACCGAGCTTCAGCACGGTTCGAGCCCAGATAGGTTTTCCGTGCACCCCCTCGGGCTGAATTCCGAGCCACGGTGCCCGCAGGGCCCGCCCGACACACGGGACCCCCCAATAGCAGCTTTGATCGTCCCAGACCGACTTGCCACCGATGCAAGCAACCAGGGCATTTCATGGCTAACTGCCCCCTTAACACGCACCAGACACCCAGGAATTACAATTACCCCTCTGGGTCATATCGGCCTGCCCGGGCCCTCTGTGTTAACCAAGAGGCCCCTATGGAGGAATATTTGGGACCGCTTCATGAAGCAGACCCGGTATATGCTGCTTCAGATAACCGCCAGCACCATCGGCAGAAGGTATGGCTCGAGGGGCGATCTACTGAGGGGTTGAGAGACACAGGGGCTACTATCACGCTGGTACAGAGTCATTTGGTACCAGAACACAAGAGATCAGGACAGACTGTGGCCGTTCGAGTGGCGGGGGGGGATGTGTACAAAATTCCAACAGCTAAAGTGCACCTTGATTGGGGAGCGGGAAAGGGGGCTGTAAACGTGGGCATAATGGATAATTTACCTGCCGAAGTGCTACTGGGCAACGATTTGGGCCCCATGACTTCTGCCTATGCTCCCGCCTACAACAACGAGGCGAACCCAGTGACTACCCGAGCCCAAGCCCGGATGGAGCGAGAACTCTCACCAGTGCGGGAGACCCAGGTAAGACCTACCCCGACCTTGCCCGACATGTTAGGTCCCATACCCTGGGGCACCCCAGATGCTTTCGAGACAGAGTCTAAGACTGACCCGACCTTACAAAAGTACCGGGAACGAGCAGAGACCGGGGGGGGCGGGACAGATAACGAGACGTTTTTATGGGAAAAAGGGAAGCTATATCACTTGACGGAGAAAAAAGGACAACATAGGTGACAGCTGGTAGTGCCCCACAAATACCGTCGAGAAATCCTCAAGATAGGACATGACATCCCCTTGGCAGGCCACCTAGCTGTAACCCGTACACTACACCGCATCACCCACACATTCTTTTGGCCAGGAGTACACGCTGATGTTAGGACTTATTGTAATATCTGCGATGTGTGTCAACGAGTAGGTAGGCGAGGTGATCACCCTAAAGCCCATTTAGTAAATATGCCCATTGTAGAAGAACCCTTCAGCAGGGTTGCTATTGACCTAGTAGGACCACTGGCTACCCCTAGTCCCTCCGGTAAGCGCTACATTCTTACCGTAGTGGACTACGCTACTCGGTACCCCGAGGCTGTCGCTCTATCCAACATACAAGCGGATACGGTAGTGAATGCACTAGTGCAGGTGTTCTCCCGGGTAGGATTTCCAAAAGAAATCCTATCCGACCGAGGTACCCAATTTACGGCCGAGTTGACCCAACAACTCTGGCAGGTGTGCAAAATTAAGTCCCTCCTGAGCTCCCCATACCACCCCCAGACGAACGGACTTTGCGAGAGGTTCAATGGGACCCTCAAGCAAATGCTCAAAATGTTTACTCAGGAATACCGGGAACGCTTCCTGCCGCACCTCCTATTTGCTTATTGGGAGGTGCCCCAGGAAACGACAGGATTCTCTCCCTTCGAATTGCTCTACGGAAGAAAGGTACGGGGACCCCTAAACCTGATCCGGGAGCACTGGGAGGGGGAGATAGAGACTGACGGTGTCCCCATCGTGCCATACGTGCTGGAACTCAGGGACCGAATGGAGCAATTAGCCAAATCCGTGCGGGCTAATCTCCAGTCGGCCCGAAAGAGAATCTTCACTATAGGACAAAAGATGTTAGTTCTTAAGCCTGTTAAGACAGACAAATTGCAGGCGTCCTGGCAGGGCCCCTATCAGATCATAGAGAAAAGGGGGGACACCACTTATGTAATCGCTAGCTGTCACGACAACAATCTTCAAAAAATATTCCATGTGAACATGCTCAAGGAATATTTTGAGCGGCCAGAGAACGTGACAGCTACTCGATCGTATAGCCAGGGGAAATTACCTGACCACCATTGACCTCTGCAAGGGTTACTGGCAGATTCCCCTGGCCCCCGATGCTATCCCCAAGTCGGCATTCGTCACCCCATTCGGCCTATACCAGTTTAAGGTGATGCCGTTTTGGATGATGAATGCCCCAGCTACATTCCAGCGCTTGGTCGATAGGCTCCTGGATGGCTTCCAGAGTTTTGCTTGCGCATACCTGGACGACATAGCGGTCCACAGTGAGTCCTGGGAGGACCACTTAGCTCACGTGGGAATGGTTCTGGATCAGATCAGGGCTGCAGGCCTGACGCTGAAGCCAGAAAAATGCCACTTTGGGATGGCCGAGGTACAGTACCTGGGTCACCGGGTGGGGTGTGGGAAACAGCGACCAGAGCCGGCCAAGATAGAAGCGGTCGCCAATTGGCCTACCCCCATCATGATGACTCCGGTCTTAGCTTCCTGGGCATGGCAGGGTACTACAGACGGTTCGTACCAGACTACAGCACACTCGCCAAACCCCTGACTGACTTGACAAAGAAAAACTTACTCCGACAGGTCCTGTGGTCTCCCCACTGTGAAACGGCCTTCCAGGCACTTAAAAATGCTCTTCTTAACGCTCCTGTCTTGGCGGCCCCAGCCCTTAACAAACGTTTTATCGTCCATACAGACGCTTCCATGTTCGGGCTGGGAGCCGTCCTCAGCCAAGTAGGCGAAGATGGAGGGGAGCATCCAGTTGCCTAAATCAGCCGGAAGCTCCTGCCCCGCGAAGTCAGTTATGCAGCGGTCGAAAAAGAGTGCTTGGCTTTGGCGTGGGCGTTAAAGAAATTGACTCCCTATTTATATGGACAAGAGTTCACTCTGGTCACTGACCATAACCCGTTGGTGTGGCTAAACCGGGTCTCAGGCGATAACGGCAGGCTATTACGTTGGAGTTTATCGTTGCAACCCTTCAACATCACCATCACCTACAGACCTGGGAAACAGAATGGCAACGCCGACGGGTTGTCCAGACAAACAGACCTCAGCCCAGCATAACCAGCGGTCTGGACAGCCTTAGACTGCCCCGAAAAAGGGTCAGACGGTGTCTGCCAGAGTGTTCCACAGAAAGGGAGCCCTGTTACAGAAGCCTTAGTTTTATTGTGTGTGGCGAAACCGACCTCGCCACGTGTCCTTGGAGGGGGCTGATTGCCCGCCTCTTGCCTTTGGACTATGGACCAGACTTTATGGGAATGTGATACCCCAGATAGCCATACCATGGAGCCTATTCATATAATGAAAGACTATGGGAAAGACTTTAGCTCCATGGCAATTGTACTGTGTGAGTAGGATCTGCGCGCTATTCGGTAGTTTTGTGCGTGCAGATCCCAGCTATCTGGGGATAGGTGAAATGTCTGTGTGTTATGTGTAAATGTGACTTTATGTATTTGAAAGTGTTTTATGTTGTTTTGCAACCATGTGGTTAATGGAGTCTGCCTTTAGTCCTGGGTAATTGGATTACTTCTCCAATTAACTCCAGGGCAGAAGGGAGGAAACCAGGGTGCATTGTGGGGATGTTTTTCTGCCAGCCAGAAAGGAACAAAAGATACTTTTAGTAACTTTTGAACCCCTGGTCGGATTCATGCCATTTTTTAATATGTTGTTCCCCTGAATGGATTGATTGTGGATATGTATTTTTATGTGAATGTGATGTATGGTTTTAAAGTTATGAAAGTTGTGTAAAAGTATATTTTACACTGTATGCATAATGGGATTATGTGTCACACTAAGGGGAGGGGATGTGTGGGAGGTAACATCTATGTCATTGGTTCTTTTATGCCTCCCCCTGGGTGTGGCCTGTATGTGTGAGTTGGAAATAAAAGCCAGGCTGGATGAGCCAGTCCAGAGTTCCTGTTTTACCCTCAAAGTGAAGTGTCGTCTCATTATTGGGGGAAGGATTTATTGCATGCTGTTCCAGTTGACTGCTAGGAGTGTAAGCCTATTCGTATGGTTCCTATTCAATGGTCTACAGCATTCATATGCTTGGGAGAATTTAAAGGTTTCTCGGATTCGGTGATTGTGGTGTCTGCCAGAGTGCTTGGAGTCCTCAGGAAGCACTAGGAGCATCCATTAACGGAGGTACCAAGTCGGGGTGCCAGGCGATCCGTTACATTGTGCACCTTTAAGTACCATTTTTATCTATGCAGCCGTTCGGATGATTTCATACGAATTCTTTGTGCTCGGAATAGGTGGTCGCCATTTCGGGACTTTACACGTGTTCGCGGCCATCTTGCGCACGAACAGCGGTGTTTGCCTGTAACCACATGGAACTAAAAACGGATACGCAAACAGGCGAACACCGCTGAGTCCTCCAGACCTCCATGGATTCGTACAGAAACTACTGAACGTCACACCGTTCGGTAGAAAGACTAAATAGACTATGGGGAGTCTGGCGACCATAAAGATTCGAATGGATGGCAAGATTTTCGTGTCCTTTCACCGTGCGAACGGAGACCGACAGCAAGGCCAAAACTCATGGAACTATTTTCGGCTAGTTGGTCTGTGCGGTCGGTCAAAACTTTGGAACCCTGTATCTCCCGAACCATTCATCCGAATTGACTGATTTTTAAATATGTTGGTCCCCTGAACAAGGACTATCCAGGGATACCAGATTTAAAGCTGTACCCCCTGTTTTGGGGGTACATCCAGAACTGGGGTAAAATAATGTACGTTTAATTATGTTAACTGGTTATCTGAGGGGAGGGGATGTGTGGGTTGTACCCTGTACTGGATTGGTGATTTTATGCCTCCCCCTGGGTGTGTTCTTTCTGTACTGAATCCTAATAAAAAAGCAGGCTGGGTATTCCAGTCCTCAGTTCGTGTTTGACCCTCAAATGGCAGCCTTGACTCGTTTTGTGGGCAGAAGGGTATCCTAGCTGTGCTATAGCTAGTGGGATTATTCTACATTTACAGGACTCGTATGGAATACTATGCAAAGCAGCTTCTCCCCTCTTCCACGATAGGAATCCAGACTACTAAACGGTCCAGCTCTCAGCCAGCCTAAGGGTAACCGTAACAATATGTAGTACTAGTGATTTTTGGAAACCCTTGATGTGTTGGGGAAGCATGTTGTTCATAAAACAAATAGGTTTTCAAGGGAAGCTATATATGAGTGAGTTGCATAATAGTGGAGTGTATTCACAATCAGTAAGCAGTCAAAAAAATTGTAGTCCCAAAATATGTGTAGCATAGTTCCAACATGTGCCTGACATTTCTGCACCTGAATGTGGGGCAATCTTGCCTGGACCATGTACCGTATGCTAGTGTGAAATACACCTTAAGATGCCTCCCATATTGGTGGTCGCAGCTTCCCACAGTGATAGAGACAATGTTTGATGTAACTCCTTTTCCCGTTGAAGTGTATAGGAACGTTTTGTCGTAGATAATCTGGCAAGCACAGCCTTGCAACAGGTAGACAAAGGCTTAACCCTCACTGTGTGGCCAAGGCAAACCTTAAAACATGTCAGATTATTATTAAATGATAAAGAAACAGTTTGTGTAGGCGCTTCAGGAAATAGAGTGTAGTTATAATACAATGGGTGTAGAGAAGGTGTACTCCCTTGTCACCTTTATATAGAAATCATGAAACTACTACAACTACTGTTGTATATTTCAGATTCTTATTAAGTTGTGAGTAACTTGATTGTATATTCTTACCTAATTGTATCATTCATACATGATAGTCTCTATTGGGGCAAATAGCAGAAGAGAGATGGGTAGCAAAAGTCTGGGTTAACAGTTGTGCCAATATTATAGAGAGTGCGTGTTATTGACAGTATGGTCCTGTGCGATAAGCTAAATTTACTTGGGATCCAGCTGAACTTGCCAACCGAGAATGGTGCTGCAGATGCATTTTTAAGTTGTATCCAAAGAGGCAGCAGGGGCGTTGTAAAAGGGAAATGATTTTAAAAGCAGAGATGCTGCAAAGCAAATCATTGACGTCCAGGACTCCAAGACCTCCGATGCTATGGGAGGAGCAAATTATGGTATGATGGACTCTAGGAGGGTTTTTTCCCCCAAGTAACATATGCTATTAGTGTTTGGAAATGCTTTATAATGGACACTGGGGTGTCCATAGGCATAGTTCTAAATAGGTAAAGAATGAGGAGGGGATATTCATTTTATTCGGGTAAGCCACAAAACTAAAGGAACTGCATTTTTTTCTCAGTGTGCTTTTATAATGGTCAACAATCTTGCGTGATTCTCTCATATCAGAAGAGAATTACTAGAAATAATGTTTAAACTAGACAAATAAGAAACTGATTCCTGGAATGCAAAGTGAAGGATATTTTCAAATCCAAAAGCTGAGTCGAGGGGGTAAATATTGGAAGGACTTGTTGTGTTTGGTGCAATTCTTATAGTAAGTATAGCCCATCCTCCTGCAATAGTTTCATGAGAATGTAGATGGAAAGATCTGGTTGTGCGAGGTATAACAAAATATCATCCACAAATAGGGATACTTTGTGTGGACCAGAAGACTCTATAAGTGGATGTGCTAGATTTGATCGTCTTCACCAGAGGACAAAAATGAGTGGGGACAGTCGGCATATCTATTTAGT
Organism: Pelobates fuscus; assembly: GCF_036172605.1. Taxonomy (NCBI): domain Eukaryota; kingdom Metazoa; phylum Chordata; class Amphibia; order Anura; family Pelobatidae; genus Pelobates; species Pelobates fuscus. The sequence goes on from NC_086328.1 coordinate 54,035,457, forward strand.
CCCATTTGTAATCGTAATGGGATACAACAAAAATCCTGAATTAAGGACCCTTGCAATAAGGGACTTGTACAAGCTTAATATCACTTGCAAAAAATAGTAGGAGGGGATACCAAATGTTCATCTAAGAAGGATATAAAGCCAATTTATGGAATCAAAATCCCTCTTGGCATGAAGAGAACACAACACATTAGGAATTTTAGTAATTTAGGTAAAGTAAATATGACAACATGTTTTCTATATCGTTAAATAAAGTTGTTTAATGTGGAGGTAATATATCTGGGAAAGTAGTATAATACCGTATATACTCGAATATAAGTCGAGTTTTTCAGCACATTTTTGTGCTGAAAACCCCCCACTCGACTTTTACTCGAGTCACTGTCTGTATTATGGCAATTTACATTACAAGCCCGGCGGTCCTGTTGGGGGCTGGCAGGAAGCGTTTACTTACCGTATTTTTCGCTCCATAAGACGCACTTTTTTTCCCCTCAAAAGTGAGGGGAAATGTCTGTGCGTCTTATGGAGCGAATATGAAGCTTTACTTACCTGTCTTGCAGCGTTGGCCGGCAGCACAGGGCGCACCGTGGTAGTGGAACTTGAATTTCATGTTCCGGTTTCCGGCGGGACTGAAAGGAAGTGTGCACACTTCCTTTCAGTCCCGCCGGAAACCGGAACATGAAATTCAAGTTCCACTACCGCGGTGCGCCCTGTGCTGCCGAGAAACGCTACAAGACAGGTAAGTAATTATGGGACAAGGGGAGGGGGACAGTAAGGGGGGGGATGAAGTCAGGGGGGGGGGATGAAGTCTAGGGGGGGGGATGAAGTCTATGTGGGGATGAAGTCTATGGGGAGGGGGGGGATGAAGTCTATGGGGAGGGGGGGGATGAAGTCTATGGGGAGGGGGGGATGAAGTCTATGGGGAGGGGGGGATGAAGTCTATGGGGAGGGGGGGGAGTCTATGGGGAGGGGGGGGATGAAGTCTATGGGGAGGGAGGGGATGAAGTCTATGGGGAGGGGGGGATAAAGTCTATGGGGAGGGGGGGATAAAGTCTATGGGGAGGGGGTGGGTGAAGACTATGGGGAGGGGGGTGGGTGAAGACTATGGGGAGGGGGTGGGTGAAGACTATGGGGAGGGGGTGGGTGAAGACTATGGGAGAGAGGAGAAGACTATGGGAGGGGGGGACACTATGGGACAGGGGAGAAAAAAATATTCTGTACAAACTGTCCCATAGTAAGAAACACTATGGGACAGTTTGTTCAGAATATTTTTTTTCTGGGTTTCTTCCTCTAAAAACTAGGTGCGTCTTATGGTGAGGTGCGTCTTATGGAGCGAAAAATACGGTACCTTTCCTGCAGCTCCTGTCAGCTCCCTTCTCTCTCCTCCGGTCCGGTCAGCTCCCTTCTCCTCCAGTGTAAGTCTCACGAGAGCCGCGGGGTCAGAGCATTGCCACGGATTAGCTGCAGGAAAGGTAAGTTACAGCTCACTGCCAGCCCCCCTCCTACACAGCCCATCCACTGGACCACCAGGGAATGAGAGCCCCTTCCCTCGCCAGTTAACAAGCAGGGAGGGGGGACAAAAATAAAATGAAATAATAATAAATAAAAAAAATTACAATAAAAAAATATTACAATTAAAAAATAATAATAAAATAAAAAATACTAAAATATGTTTTTTAAAATATTAAAATACAAAATTTTAAATATTAATATTAAAAATTAACAATAATAAAAATACCCTCCCCCCACCAAGTTCACACACACTACACACAAACTCATACAAACACACACTCTGCATTATATACACACACTCATACAAACACACACACTGCATTATATACACACACACTCATACAAACATATACACTGCATTATATACACACACACTCATACAAACACACACACACACTCTGCATTCACACAAACACACACACTTTGCATTATATACACACAGAGTGTACATATATAATGCAGAGTGTGTGTTTGAGTGTGTGTGTATACAGGGGCGGACTGACCGGTCGGGCACTTCGGACATGGTCCGAGGGCCCGGCCGGGAGGGGGGCCCGCCATCAGGGAGCCCGGCCGCCCCTTTAAATGCTGCAGCCACCTGAGCGCTCTCTTAAGAGCGCTCATGCGGCTGCAGCTTCTCACCTCCCCTCCCCGTAGCGTGGCCGAGCTGCTCTGCGTCCGCGGTGCCGGCCGGAGTGATAGGAAGGTGCACACACAGTGTGTGTGCACCTTCCTATCACTCCGGCCGGCACCGCGGACGCAGAGCAGCTCGGCCACGCTACGGGGAGGGGGTAAAAAGAGAGAGGGAGGGAGGGGGGGAGTTAAAAGAGAGAGGGGGGGGTTAAAAGAGAGAGGGAGGGGGGTTAAAAGAGAGAGGGAGGGAGGGGGGGTTAAAAGAGAGAGGGAGGGAGGGGGGTTAAAAGAGAGAGGGGGGTTAAAAGAGAGAGGGAGGGGGGTTAAAGGGAGGGGGGTTAAAAGAGAGAGGGGGGTTGTTAAAAGAGATGGGTTAAAAGAGAGAGGGAGGGGGGTTTAAAAGAGGGAGGGGGTTAAAAGAGAGAGGGAGGGGGGTTAAAAGAGGGAGGGGGGGTTCAAAGAGAGAGGGGGGGTTAAAAGAGAGAGGGAGGGGAGGTTAAAAGAGAGAGGGAGGGGGGTAAAAAGAGAGAGGGGGGTAAAAAGAGAGAGGGAGGGGGGTAAAAAGAGAGAGGGAGGGGGGTAAGAGGAGGGAGGGGGGTAAGAAGAGAGGGGGGTAAGAAGAGGGAGGGGGGTAAGAAGAGAGAGAGGAGGGGGAGTAAGAAGGGAGGGGGGAGTAAGAAGGGGGTAAGAAGAGGGGGAGGGGGAGTAAAAGAGGAAGGGGGAGTAAGAAGAGGGGGAGGGGAGAGTAAGAAGAGGGGGGAGGGGGTAAGAAGAGGGGAGAGTAAGAAGAGAGGGGGGGAGTAAAGGGGGTAAGAAGAGGGGAGGGGGGAGTAAAAAGAGGAAGGGGGAGTAAGAAGAGGGGGGAGGGGGGTAAGAAGAGCGGGAGGGGGTAAGAAGAGGGGGGAGTAAGAAGAGGGAGGAGTAAGAAGAGGTGGGAGTAAGAAGAGGGGGAGGGGGGAGTAAGAAGAGGGGGAGAGTAAGAAGGGGGAGTAAGGAGAGGGGGAGGGGGGAGTAAGAAGGGGGTAAGAAGAGAGTGGGAGTAAGAAGGGGGTAAGAAGAGGGGGAGGGGGGTAAGAAGAGGGGGAGGGGGGAGTAAGAGGAGGGCAATTGCCCCCTCCCCTGTCCGCAGGCACCGTGCGGGCAGCCGGCAGGGGAGGGAGGAAGAGAGGACCCAGGAGCTCAGCCTGCAGCTCCTCTGGGTCCTTCTTGCGCGAGCACAGATCGTTGCCGCGGTTACCACGGCAACGTTACGTCTCTTGCGAGAGTAAACTCTAGCCCTGGAGCTACGGGCTAGAGTTCACTCTCAACACTGTGACCACCAGGTATTCCTGGTGGTCGCAGTGGTGAGAGTGAACTTTAGCCCCATAAACACACTGCCCCCACACACCATACACATTCACACACTGCCCCCCATACACACACACTGCCCCCACACACACCATACACATTTACACACATTGCCTCACACACACACACATACACTGCCCACCCATACACACACAGCCCCCCATACTAACATTGCCACACACATACACAGCCCCCTCGTACACACATTGCCCCACACACCCTACACATTCACACACTACACCCCCTCACACACACTGAACCTTTCACACACACTGCACCCCTTACACATTGCACCACTGCTCCTATACCCTACTACAGCCTCATATCCCAGCAGACCCCAGGTAAGTTGTCAAACTGTTCTTAAACGGTTTGACTACTTACTCTGCGAGGGGGGCCCGCCCCTCCTGGCACCATAACGACTACACAGAGTAGTAGTGGTTATTGTACACGGATTATTTCTTTAAATAATCTGCGAGTGCCCCAGTAGCCAGCAAGCCAGCCATCCCACAGGCCAGCCAGCCCACAGGCTGGCCAGTAGACAGCCAGCCAGCCAGCCTACAGGCCACCAGTTAGGCTTAAAGCCAGCAAACCCACAGCCTGCCAACCGCAGCCAGCAAGCCACAGCCTGCCAGCCAGCAAGCCACAGCCAGCAAGCCACAGCCTGCCAGCCGCAGCCAGCAAGCCCACAGCCTGCCAGCCGCAGCCAGCAAGCCCACAGCCTGCCGGCAGTTGCCAGCAAGCCCACAGCCTGCCAGCCGCAGCCAGTAAGCCCACAGCCTTCCAGCAAGCCCACAGCCTGCCAGCCGCAGCCAGCAAGCCCACAGCCTGCCGGCAGTAGCCAGCAAGCCCACAGCCTGCCAGCAAGCCCACAGCCTGCCAGCCGCAGCCAGTAAGCCCACAGCCTTCCAGCAAGCCCACAGCCTGCCAGCCACAGCCAGCAAGCCCACAGCCTGCCGGCCGTAGCCAGCAAGCCCACAGCCTGCCAGCAAGCCCACAGCCTGCCAGCTGCAGCCAGTAAGCCCACAGCCTTCCAGCAAGCCCACAGACAGCCAGCCAGCCTAGGAATCAGCTATGTTGTGTTGCTATATTGTGAATAGGAACCAGAGTGTTGGAGAGACCCCCCTCCAGGCCCCATTAGACTCCATTGTAGTCTCTAATGGGACCTGGAGGAAATTCTTTCTAACACACTCTCTAAAGGACACTGAGATAGCCTCTGCTAGAATGCTCCCCCCTCCATGGCCCATTAGCCCTAAATTGTAGTCTCTACTGGGGCCTGGAGGCGACTGTTTCCAGCAGGGACACTGAGATGGCCTCTGTTAGAAAGACCCCCTTCCAAGACTATTAGACTCCATTGTAGTCTCTAATAGGGCCTGGAGGGGATTCTTTCTAACACACTCTCTAAAGGACACTGAGATAGCCTCTGCTAGAAAGACCCCCCTCCATGGCCCATTAGCCCTCAATTGTAGTCTCTACTGGGGCCTTGAAGGGATTATTGCACTTTTGTTCCTTGTGTCTAAAGATTGTGTAGGGTGTGGCTGGAGGCGGTGCATGGAGGCGGGACATGGGTGGCGCTTGCTGCAGAGTATGGGTGGGGCCTGTAAGGGGGCCCTTGATTTATTTTGCCCGGGGGCCCTGAGGGTTCTCAGTCCGCCCCTGTGTGTATATAATGCAGAGTGTGTGTTTATATGAGTGTGTGTGTATAATGTAGATTGTATGAGTGTGTGTGTATAATGCAAAGTGTGTGTTTGTATGAGTGTGTGTGTGTATATAATGCAGTGTGTGTTTGTATGAGTGTGTGTGTGTATATAATTATAAAAATCACAGAATTTCATAGCCCCAAGTTTTACCCTCGACTTATCCACGAGGCAAAGCATATTTCACAATTGTTGGTCACAAAACTGCACTCGACTTATGTGGCGAAACCGACCTTGCCACGTGTCCTTGGAGGGGGCTGCTTGCCCGCCTCTTGCCTTTGGACTATGGACCCGACTTTATGTAAATGTGTTAACCCAGATAGCTGTGCCATTTAGCCCATTTGTGTAGTTAAAGACTTCGGCTCCATGGCAATTGAACTGTGTGAATAGGATTTGAGTGCTATTTGGTAGTTTTGTGCGCTCAGATCTCAGCTATCTGGGGATATGTGACATGTCTGTGTTTTATGTATAAAATGTGACTTTGTGTATTTTAGAGTATTTTAATGCTTTGTGCTCACCATGTGCATAATGGAGTCTTGTCTCTGTCCTGGGAGATAATTGAATTACTTCTCAATTATCTCCAGGATAGAAGACTCTGATACCGGTCTGGGACGGAAAGCCATGCTGGCAGGGGGTTTTAAAAGATATTTTACTAACTTTTGAACCCCTGGTCTGATTCATGCCATTGTTTAATATGTTGTTCCCCTGAATGGATTGATTGTGAATATGTAATTTTTATGTGAATGTGATGTATGGTTTTAGAGTTATGAAAGTTGGGTAAAAAGTATGTTTTAAACTGTATGTATAATTGGATTACCTCTCAGGCTAAGGGGAGGGAATCTGTGGGATGTAACCATTGTGTGATTGGTGTATTGTAAATCCCTCCCTTGCATGGGAGAATCCTTTATAAGACAGTGTGTGAAAAAATCTGTAATTTCAGTTTTAACCCTCAGTGAAGTGAAGTGTCGTCTCATTCTTGGGGGAGTATTTATTGTATGCTGTTCCAGTTTGACTGCTAGGAGTGTAAACCTATTCGTATGGTTTCCTATTCAACTGTCTACAGCATTCATATGCTTGAGAGGATTTATATGCTTCTTCGGTTTGGTGATTGTGGTGTGTGCCAGAGTGCTTGGAGTCCTCAGGAAACGCTAGGAGCATCCTTTAACGGAGGTACCCAGTCGGGGTGCCAGGTGATCCGTTACATTGGTGGCAAGCGGTGGGATGGCGTCCTAGTGCGAGGTAAAGCAGCTCAAAGACACAGTTCGTTTGGAGTTACAATTTGAGGGCAACACTAGTATTCGTACAGCGCCCCTGGTCACATGGCCTATCGCTTTGAGGGCGACGCGTACAGGGACGAAGTCATGAGACGGTTAACCAGATATGGTCCGAATCCTTCAACAGAGGCGCTTATGGCAACCGTGCGCAAGTTGGATGCGGAGAATCGAGCGGCATGGGAATGCGAGTGCCGATTGCGGAGATTGGGGCTGTGGCCAATTGGTCTCTCTGCCCAGCGGCAGTGTGTGTTACAGGGAGCTGAAGGTGCCGTCCTTGCTCCCCAGCGGCAGTGTGTGTTACAGGGAGTTGAAGGGGTCGTCCTTCCTCCCCAGAGGCGGTGTGTACCCCAGGGAGCTGAAGGTGCCGTCCTTCCTCCCCAGCGGCAGTGTGTATCCCAGGGAGCTGAAGGTGTCGTCCTTCCTCCCCAGCAGCAGTGTGTACCCCGGGAGCGGAAGGTGCCATCCTTCCTCCCAGCAGCAGTATGTGTTACAGGGAGCTGAAGGTGCCGTCCTTCCTCCCCAGCGGCAGTGTGTGTTACAGGGAGCTGAAGGTGCCATCCTTGCTCCCCAGCGGCAGGACAATATATGGAAAGGGGAGACAGTTGGTCCCCCTCTTCACCAGCAGACAAGTATGGAAGGTTTTGGAGATAATTGGCTGGCCGAAGTAAGGCAGCGAGTGGCCCAGTATGGGGATGATGTATCCATGGAGACACGCCGGGTGATCTGGAACCAGGTCATGGCCGAGCGAAACACAAGGCTGGGCCGAGAATTCCAGCGGGCGAAAGAGAGAAAGCGTCAGGGAGAGGAGCTTGTTACCCCCTCTCCCCAGCGGCAATCTACAGTTCAGGGAGAGGAGCTGGTTAGCCCCTCTCACCAGCAGAAGCATAAGCCACCAAGGGGAGACACTAAGCCCCTCACCAGCGCAGATGGGACCGTGGTATCTGTGCCCAAGCTACAGGGAGTACGGAGGGTCAGCCCTGCTCCCCAGCGGCAGAATATTTTACCGGGAGGGGAGAGTCTCGTTCCCCCTCCCCAGCGGCAGCCTAGCCCACAAAGGGGAGACACTAAGCCCCTCACCAGTGCAGATGGGACCGTGGTCTCTGCGCCCAAGCTACAGGGAGTACGGAGGGTCAGCCCTGCTCCCCAGCGGCAGAATATTTTTACCGGGAGGGGAGAGTCGCGTCCCCCCTCCCCAGCAGCAGCGTAGCCCACCAAGGGGAGACAGTAAGCCCCACACCAGCACAGATGGGACCGTGGTCTCTGCGCCCAAGCTACAGGGAGTACAGATGGTCAGCCCTGCTCCCCAGCGGCTGGAAGTGTGTAAGGGTGAGGAGTTTGTTACCTCCTCCCCCAGCGGCAACCTAACCCACCAAGGGGAGATGTTAAACCCCACAACTGTGCAGATGGGACCGTAGTCTCTGCACTTGCAGCACAAGGGGTAGGGATGGTCAGTCCTGTCCCCCAGCCACAGAGCCGTGTATCCAGAGGGGAGTCAGTCGGTCTCCCCCTCCCACAATCAGGCTCCAACCAGGCTACTTACGGGGTAGTGCTGGCACCAGGGCAGAGTACCCCTAGTCTCTGTCCACTCAGCAACCCACCAAGGCAGCCTACCAATCCCCCACACAGCAGTGGTGAGGCACCTGAACAAGTTTCTCCTTCATTCAGGTGCAGTAACTATTTAGTGTGGGTGGGCTGTACTGCTGTTTGTGCTTCATGGGTGGGTTGCTGGACTAACCAGGGCACTGACCGGCAGGAGGTCAGATACCCTGTTAGTCTAGATGGTAAAGGGGAGAAATGTGGCGAAACCAACCTCGCCACGTGTCCTTGGAGGGGGCTGCTTGCCCGCCTCTTGCCTTTGGACTATGGACCCGACTTTATGTAAATGTGTTAACCCAGATAGCTATGCCATGGAGTCCATTCGTGTAGTTAAAGACTTCGGCTCCATGGCAATTGAACTGTGTGAATAGGATCTGAGCGCTATTTGGTAGTTTTGTGCGCTCAGATCTGAGCTATCTGGGGATATGTGACATGTCTGTGTTTTATGTATAAAATGTGACTTTGTGTATTTTAGAGTATTTTAATGCTTTGTGCTCACCATGTGCATAATGGAGTCTTGTCTCTGTCCTGGGAGATAATTGAATTACTTCTCAATTATCTCCAGGATAGAAGACTCTGATACCGGTCTGGGACGGAAAGCCATGCTGGCAGGGGGTTTTAAAAGATATTTTACTAACTTTTGAACCCCTGGTCTGATTCATGCCATTGTTTAATATGTTGTTCCCCTGAATGGATTGATTGTGAATATGTAATTTTTATGTGAATGTGATGTATGGTTTTAGAGTTATGAAAGTTGGGTAAAAAGTATGTTTTAAACTGTATGTATAATTGGATTACCTCTCAGGCTAAGGGGAGGGAATCTGTGGGATGTAACCATTGTGTGATTGGTGTATTGTAAATCCCTCCCTTGCATGGGAGAATCCTTTATAAGACAGTGTGTGAAAAAATCTGTAATTTCAGTTTTAACCCTCAGTGAAGTGAAGTGTCGTCTCATTCTTGGGGGAGTATTTATTGTATGCTGTTCCAGTTTGACTGCTAGGAGTGTAAACCTATTCGTATGGTTTCCTATTCAACTGTCTACAGCATTCATATGCTTGAGAGGATTTATATGCTTCTTCGGTTTGGTGATTGTGGTGTGTGCCAGAGTGCTTGGAGTCCTCAGGAAACGCTAGGAGCATCCTTTAACGGAGGTACCCAGTCGGGGTGCCAGGTGATCCGTTACATTGGTGGCAAGCGGTGGGATGGCGTCCTAGTGCGAGGTAAAGCAGCTCAAAGACACAGTTCGTTTGGAGTTACAATTTGAGGGCAACACTAGTATTCGTACAGCGCCCCTGGTCACATGGCCTATCGCTTTGAGGGCGACGCGTACAGGGACGAAGTCATGAGACGGTTAACCAGATATGGTCCGAATCCTTCAACAGAGGCGCTTATGGCAACCGTGCGCAAGTTGGATGCGGAGAATCGAGCGGCATGGGAATGCGAGTGCCGATTGCGGAGATTGGGGCTGTGGCCAATTGGTCTCTCTGCCCAGCGGCAGTGTGTGTTACAGGGAGCTGAAGGTGCCGTCCTTGCTCCCCAGCGGCAGTGTGTGTTACAGGGAGTTGAAGGGGTCGTCCTTCCTCCCCAGCGGCGGTGTGTACCCCAGGGAGCTGAAGGTGCCGTCCTTCCTCCCCAGCGGCAGTGTGTATCCCAGGGAGCTGAAGGTGTCGTCCTTCCTCCCCAGCAGCAGTGTGTACCCCGGGAGCGGAAGGTGCCATCCTTCCTCCCAGCAGCAGTATGTGTTACAGGGAGCTGAAGGTGCCGTCCTTCCTCCCCAGCGGCAGTGTGTGTTACAGGGAGCTGAAGGTGCCATCCTTGCTCCCCAGCGGCAGGACAATATATGGAAAGGGGAGACAGTTGGTCCCCCTCTTCACCAGCAGACAAGTATGGAAGGTTTTGGAGATAATTGGCTGGCCGAAGTAAGGCAGCGAGTGGCCCAGTATGGGGATGATGTACCCATGGAGACACGCCCGGTGATCTGGAACCAGGTCATGGCCGAGCGAAACCCAAGGCTGGGCCGAGAATTCCAGCGGGCGAAAGAGAGAAAGCGTCAGGGAGAGGAGCTTGTTACCCCCTCTCCCCAGCGGCAATCTACAGTTCAGGGAGAGGAGCTGGTTAGCCCCTCTCACCAGCAGAAGCATAAGCCACCAAGGGGAGACACTAAGCCCCTCACCAGCGCAGATGGGACCGTGGTATCTGTGCCCAAGCTACAGGGAGTACGGAGGGTCAGCCCTGCTCCCCAGCGGCAGAATATTTTACCGGGAGGGGAGAGTCTCGTTCCCCCTCCCCAGCGGCAGCCTAGCCCACAAAGGGGAGACACTAAGCCCCTCACCAGTGCAGATGGGACCGTGGTCTCTGCGCCCAAGCTACAGGGAGTACGGAGGGTCAGCCCTGCTCCCCAGCGGCAGAATATTTTTACCGGGAGGGGAGAGTCGCGTCCCCCCTCCCCAGCAGCAGCGTAGCCCACCAAGGGGAGACAGTAAGCCCCACACCAGCACAGATGGGACCGTGGTCTCTGCGCCCAAGCTACAGGGAGTACAGATGGTCAGCCCTGCTCCCCAGCGGCTGGAAGTGTGTAAGGGAGAGGAGTTTGTTACCTCCTCCCCCAGCGGCAACCTAACCCACCAAGGGGAGATGTTAAACCCCACAACTGTGCAGATGGGACCGTAGTCTCTGCACTTGCAGCACAAGGGGTAGGGATGGTCAGTCCTGTCCCCCAGCCACAGAGCCGTGTATCCAGAGGGGAGTCAGTCGGTCTCCCCCTCCCACAATCAGGCTCCAACCAGGCTACTTACGGGGTAGTGCTGGCACCAGGGCAGAGTACCCCTAGTCTCTGTCCACTCAGCAACCCACCAAGGCAGCCTACCAATCCCCCACACAGCAGTGGTGAGGCACCTGAACAAGTTTCTCCTTCATTCAGGTGCAGTAACTATTTAGTGTGGGTGGGCTGTACTGCTGTTTGTGCTTCATGGGTGGGTTGCTGGACTAACCAGGGCACTGACCGGCAGGAGGTCAGATACCCTGTTAGTCTAGATGGTAAAGGGGAGAAATGTGGCGAAACCAACCTCGCCACGTGTCCTTGGAGGGGGCTGCTTGCCCGCCTCTTGCCTTTGGACTATGGACCCGACTTTATGTAAATGTGTTAACCCAGATAGCTATGCCATGGAGTCCATTCGTGTAGTTAAAGACTTCGGCTCCATGGCAATTGAACTGTGTGAATAGGATCTGAGCGCTATTTGGTAGTTTTGTGCGCTCAGATCTGAGCTATCTGGGGATATGTGACATGTCTGTGTTTTATGTATAAAATGTGACTTTGTGTATTTTAGAGTATTTTAATGCTTTGTGCTCACCATGTGCATAATGGAGTCTTGTCTCTGTCCTGGGAGATAATTGAATTACTTCTCAATTATCTCCAGGATAGAAGACTCTGATACCGGTCTGGGACGGAAAGCCATGCTGGCAGGGGGTTTTAAAAGATATTTTACTAACTTTTGAACCCCTGGTCTGATTCATGCCATTGTTTAATATGTTGTTCCCCTGAATGGATTGATTGTGAATATGTAATTTTTATGTGAATGTGATGTATGGTTTTAGAGTTATGAAAGTTGGGTAAAAAGTATGTTTTAAACTGTATGTATAATTGGATTACCTCTCAGGCTAAGGGGAGGGAATCTGTGGGATGTAACCATTGTGTGATTGGTGTATTGTAAATCCCTCCCTTGCATGGGAGAATCCTTTATAAGACAGTGTGTGAAAAAATCAGTAATTTCAGTTTTAACCCTCAGTGAAGTGAAGTGTCGTCTCATTCTTGGGGGAGTATTTATTGTATGCTGTTCCAGTTTGACTGCTAGGAGTGTAAACCTATTCGTATGGTTTCCTATTCAACTGTCTACAGCATTCATATGCTTGAGAGGATTTATATGCTTCTTCGGTTTGGTGATTGTGGTGTGTGCCAGAGTGCTTGGAGTCCTCAGGAAACGCTAGGAGCATCCTTTAACGGAGGTACCCAGTCGGGGTGCCAGGTGATCCGTTACATTGGTGGCAAGCGGTGGGATGGCGTCCTAGTGCGAGGTAAAGCAGCTCAAAGACACAGTTCGTTTGGAGTTACAATTTGAGGGCAACACTAGTATTCGTACAGCGCCCCTGGTCACATGGCCTATCGCTTTGAGGGCGACGCGTACAGGGACGAAGTCATGAGACGGTTAACCAGATATGGTCCGAATCCTTCAACAGAGGCGCTTATGGCAACCGTGCGCAAGTTGGATGCGGAGAATCGAGCGGCATGGGAATGCGAGTGCCGATTGCGGAGATTGGGGCTGTGGCCAATTGGTCTCTCTGCCCAGCGGCAGTGTGTGTTACAGGGAGCTGAAGGTGCCGTCCTTGCTCCCCAGCGGCAGTGTGTGTTACAGGGAGTTGAAGGGGTCGTCCTTCCTCCCCAGCGGCGGTGTGTACCCCAGGGAGCTGAAGGTGCCGTCCTTCCTCCCCAGCGGCAGTGTGTATCCCAGGGAGCTGAAGGTGTCGTCCTTCCTCCCCAGCAGCAGTGTGTACCCCGGGAGCGGAAGGTGCCATCCTTCCTCCCAGCAGCAGTATGTGTTACAGGGAGCTGAAGGTGCCGTCCTTCCTCCCCAGCGGCAGTGTGTGTTACAGGGAGCTGAAGGTGCCATCCTTGCTCCCCAGCGGCAGGACAATATATGGAAAGGGGAGACAGTTGGTCCCCCTCTTCACCAGCAGACAAGTATGGAAGGTTTTGGAGATAATTGGCTGGCCGAAGTAAGGCAGCGAGTGGCCCAGTATGGGGATGATGTACCCATGGAGACACGCCCGGTGATCTGGAACCAGGTCATGGCCGAGCGAAACCCAAGGCTGGGCCGAGAATTCCAGCGGGCGAAAGAGAGAAAGCGTCAGGGAGAGGAGCTTGTTACCCCCTCTCCCCAGCGGCAATCTACAGTTCAGGGAGAGGAGCTGGTTAGCCCCTCTCACCAGCAGAAGCATAAGCCACCAAGGGGAGACACTAAGCCCCTCACCAGCGCAGATGGGACCGTGGTATCTGTGCCCAAGCTACAGGGAGTACGGAGGGTCAGCCCTGCTCCCCAGCGGCAGAATATTTTACCGGGAGGGGAGAGTCTCGTTCCCCCTCCCCAGTGGCAGCCTAGCCCACAAAGGGGAGACACTAAGCCCCTCACCAGTGCAGATGGGACCGTGGTCTCTGCGCCCAAGCTACAGGGAGTACGGAGGGTCAGCCCTGCTCCCCAGCGGCAGAATATTTTTACCGGGAGGGGAGAGTCGCGTCCCCCCTCCCCAGCAGCAGCGTAGCCCACCAAGGGGAGACAGTAAGCCCCACACCAGCACAGATGGGACCGTGGTCTCTGCGCCCAAGCTACAGGGAGTACAGATGGTCAGCCCTGCTCCCCAGCGGCTGGAAGTGTGTAAGGGAGAGGAGTTTGTTACCTCCTCCCCCAGCGGCAACCTAACCCACCAAGGGGAGATGTTAAACCCCACAACTGTGCAGATGGGACCGTAGTCTCTGCACTTGCAGCACAAGGGGTAGGGATGGTCAGTCCTGTCCCCCAGCCACAGAGCCGTGTATCCAGAGGGGAGTCAGTCGGTCTCCCCCTCCCACAATCAGGCTCCAACCAGGCTACTTACGGGGTAGTGCTGGCACCAGGGCAGAGTACCCCTAGTCTCTGTCCACTCAGCAACCCACCAAGGCAGCCTACCAATCCCCCACACAGCAGTGGTGAGGCACCTGAACAAGTTTCTCCTTCATTCAGGTGCAGTAACTATTTAGTGTGGGTGGGCTGTACTGCTGTTTGTGCTTCATGGGTGGGTTGCTGGACTAACCAGGGCACTGACCGGCAGGAGGTCAGATACCGTGTTAGTCTAGATGGTAAAGGGGAGAAATGTGGCGAAACCAACCTCGCCACGTGTCCTTGGAGGGGGCTGCTTGCCCGCCTCTTGCCTTTGGACTATGGACCCGACTTTATGTAAATGTGTTAACCCAGATAGCTATGCCATGGAGTCCATTCGTGTAGTTAAAGACTTCGGCTAAATGGCAATTGAACTGTGTGAATAGGATCTGAGCGCTATTTGGTAGTTTTGTGCGCTCAGATCTGAGCTATCTGGGGATATGTGACATGTCTGTGTTTTATGTATAAAATGTGACTTTGTGTATTTTAGAGTATTTTAATGCTTTGTGCTCACCATGTGCATAATGGAGTCTTGTCTCTGTCCTGGGAGATAATTGAATTACTTCTCAATTATCTCCAGGATAGAAGACTCTGAAACCGGTCTGGGCCATGCTGGCAGGGGGTTTTAAAAGATACTTTACTAACTTTTGAACCCCTGGTCTGATTCATGCCATTTTTTAATATGTTGTTCCCCTGAATGGATTGATTGTGAATGTGCAATTTTTATGTGAATGTGATGTATGGTTTTAGAGTTATGAAAGTTGGGTAAAAAGTATGTTTTAAACTGTATGTATAATTGGATTACCTCTCAGGCTAAGGGGAGGGAATCTGTGGGATGTAACCATTGTGTGATTGGTGTATTGTAAATCCCTCCCTTGCATGGGAGAATCCTTTATAAGACAGTGTGTGAAAAAATCTGTAATTTCTGTTTTAACCCTCAAAGTGAAGTGTCGTCTCATTCTTGGGGGAGTATTTATTGTATGCTGTTCCAGTTTGACTGCTAGGAGTGTAAACCTATTCATATGGTTTCCTATTCAACTGTCTACAGCATTCATATGCTTGAGAGGATTGATATGTTTCTTCGGTTCGTTGATTGTGGTGTCTGCCAGAGTGCTTGGAGTCCTCAGGAAACGCTAGGAGCATCCTTTAACGGAGGTACCCAGTCGGGGTGCCAGGTGATCCGTTACAACTTATACACGAGATCGACTTATACACGAGTATATACGGTAGCTATTAGAAAACCCATTAGAGCCAGATGCATTTTGTTTAGGAAGGGGGTGAAGGGCTTTAATTTTAGTCAATTAGTAATTTCTGTTACATTATTGGCCATTCCATAGGATAATTTTGACTGAAGCTACCTTTCTTTAAGCTTTGCCATTAAATGCCAGCTTTGATGCCCTGCATATAATAATTTTAAGTAAACAGAAGTAATATTCTGAGCAGTACAGATTTGAAAGGGCAAGTAGAAACTGTGTTGCTACTACAATAGTACTAGAAGCGCTCCACCATGTCCGTAGCTAGATTCCTTGATTTAGGGAGCCAGCGAGCCCTATCCAAAACCACTCTGATTCACCTTTAGCAGGTAATATAGCCTTAAACAGAGTAAACAAGTAAGCTGGCAAGTCTGCCGACTGAACATTTTCTGGGATACAACGAAATTGTACATTGTTATGACTTGACTGGTCTTCAGCATCTGACAATGTTTTATTTATTTTTTATGAGCTGCAGGATGTGCCCTATTAATTTTACATTTAAGATCAGCTGAATGGAAAACAAAGCTGGCTTACTAAATGTTTCTAGTTTGACTATTTTGATATCAAATTTGAAATTCACTTTGAATCCACCTTGAATTCTCACTTTAGTAAATACCTTATTAAGGGATAATATTAAGGAATTCATTGGGAAGAACTGTGTTATTAGCAATAATCAGCATGGTATTATGAAACATAGGTCATGTCAAACTAACCTAATTGCATTCTACGAAGAAGTAAGTAGAAATATAGATCAACTAACCTAATTGCATTCTACGAAGAAGTAAGTAGAAATATAGATCCACTGCAACAGTGGATGTGATCTACTTGGATTTTGCCAAGGCATTTCATACGGTTCCTCACAATAGGTAAGTCTTCAAACTAAAAGAAATTGGTCTAGATCAGTGATGGCAAACCTTTTTGAGCCCGAGTGCCCAAACCGCAATACATGCCAATTTTTTTTCCTTAAAGTGCCAACACGGCAATTAAACCTGAGTATTGAGGTTTAAGTTTAGAAAAAACAACTCGTACTGTTGTCCAAACTAATTAACAACTTTTGTTTTAAAAGAACACAACAACAGAGAGTTCAGTGATACAAATTTTAAATAATTATATAAATAGATAAAATTAAGCTTATATTTATTAGCATCTCCAAAAAATGCAATACATACACACACAGACTGCTGAATACATACACACAGTCTGCTGAATACACACACACACACACAAGACTGCTGAATATAGAGACTGATGAATACACATACAGACAGACTGCTGAGTACACACACACAGACTGCTGAGTACACACACACAGACTGCTGAGTACACACACAGAGACTGCTGAGTACACGCACACACAGACTACTGAATACACGCACACACACAGACTGCTGAATACACACATACTGCATTGAGGGGTGTAGTGTATGTGTTTGTGTGAGGTGCTGTGTGTGAGGGTTGCTGTGTGTGTGTGTGTGTGTGTGTGTGAGGGTTGCTGTGTGTGGGGTGTTGTGTGTGTGTGTGAGGGGTGCTGTGTGTGAGGGGTGTGTGTGTGTGATGAGTGTGTGGGGTGCTGTGTGTGTGTGTGTATGAGGAGTGCTGTGTAAGTGTATGAGGGGTGCTGTGTGTGTGTGTGTGTGTGAGGGGTGGTGTGTGTGAGGGGTGGTGTGTGTGTGAGGAGTGCTGTATGTGTGTTTGTGTATGAGGGGTGCTGTGTGTGTATGAGGGGTGCTGTGTGTGTGTGTGTGTGCGTGTATGAGGGGTGATGTGCTGTGTGGGGAGGTAGGGTTCTGTGTGGGGGGTGGGGGTTCTGGGCATGTTGTGGGGGTGCTATGTGTGGGGTAGGGCTGCTGTGTGTGGGGGTAGGGGTACTGTGTGTGTGAGGGGTGGTGTCTGTGTGTGAGGGGTGTTGTGTGTGTGAGGGGTGCTGTATGTGTGTGTGAGGGGTGCTGTATGTGTGTGTGTGTGTATGAGGGGTGCTGTATGTGTGTGTGTGTATGTGTGTGTATGAGGGGTGCTGTGTGTGTGAGAGAGGTGCTGTGCTGTGGGGGGGTAGGGGTGCTGGGCGGGGGTAAGGGTGCTGTGTGTGGGGGGTAGGGGTACAGTGTTTGGGGGGTTAGGGGTGCTGTGTTGGGGGGTGCTGTGTGGGGGGGTAGGGGTGCTGTTTGGGGGTAGAGGTGATGTGTGTGGGGGTAGGGGTGTAGGGGAGGGGAGGGATGCTGGGTGTGAGGAGGAGAGGGGTGCTGGGGAGAGGAGGGGTGCTGTGTGGGGGGTAGGGGTACTGTGTGTGTGTGGGGGGGTAGGGGTGCTGTGTGTGGGGGGTAGGGGTACTGTGTGTGGGGGGGTAGGGGTGCTGTGTGTGGGGGTAGGTGTACTGTGTGTGTGGGGGTACGGGTGCTGTGTGGGGGGTAGGGGTACTGTGTGTGTGGGGGTAGGGGTGCTGTGTGTGTGTGGGGTAGGGGTACTGTGTGTGGGGGGCAGTACAAGTGCTGTGTGGGGGGTAGGGGTACTGCTGGGGGGTTGGGGTGCTGTGTGGGGGGTAGGGGTATTGCTGGGGGGTAGGGGTGCTGTGTGTGGGGGTAGGGGTACTGCTGGTGGGTAGGGGTGCTGTGTGGGGGGTAGGGGTGCTGTGTGGGGGGTAGGGGTACTGCTGGGAGGTAGGGGTGCTGTGTGGGGGGTAAGGGTACTGCTGGGGGGAAGGGGTGCTGTGTGGGAGGTATGGGTACTGCTGGGGGATAGGGGTGCTGTGTGGGGGGGTAGGGGTGCTGCTGGGGGGTAGGCGTGCTGTGTGGGGGGTAGGGGTGCTGTGTGTGGGGGGTAGGGGTACTGCTCGGGGGAAGGGGTGCTGTGTGTGGGGGTAGGGGTGCTGTGTGTGTGGGGGGTAGGGGTACTGTGTGTGGGGGGCGGTACAAGTGCTGTGTGGGGGGTAGGGGTACTGCTGGGGGTTGGGGTGCTGTGTGGGGGTAGGGGTATTGCTGGGGGGTAGGGGTGCTGTGTGTGGGGGTAGGGGTACTGCTGGTGGGTAGGGGTGCTGTGTGGGGGGTAGGGGTGCTGTGTGGGGGGTAGGGGTACTGCTGGGAGGTAGGGGTGCTGTGTGGGGGGGTAAGGGTACTGCTGGGGGGAAGGGGTGCTGTGTGGGAGGTATGGGTACTGCTGGGGGATAGGGGTGCTGTGTGGGGGGGTACAGGTGCTGCTGGGGGGTAGGTGTGCTGTGTGGGGGGTAGGGGTGCTGTGTGTGGGGGGTAGGGGTACTGCTGGGGGGAAGGGGTGCTGTGTGTGGGGGGGTAGGGGTACTGCTGGGGTGTAGGGGTGCTGTGTGTGGGGGGTAGGTTACTGCTGGGGGGTAGGGGTGCTGTTTGTGGGGGGTAGGGGTACTGCTGGGGGGTAGGGGTGCTGTGTGTGGGGGGTAGGGGTACTGCTGGGGGGTAGGGGTGCTGTGTGTGGGGAGGGTAGGGGTACTGCTGGGGTGTAGGGGTGCTGTGTGTGGGAGGGTAGGGGTACTGCTGGGGGGTAGGGGTGCTGTGTGTGGGGGGGTAAGGGTACTGCTGCGGGGTAGGGGTGCTGTGTGTGGGGGGTAGGGGTACTGCTAGGGGGTAGGGGTGCTGTGTGTGTGGGGATGGGGGGGTAAGCGTTTAAAAAAAAAAAAAAAGTATGGTAAATCATTATCTTCTCCCCCCCTTCTTACCTTTAATGAAGGAGGGGGGGACACAGTCATCCTTGGTGGTCCAGTGGTGGCAAGTACTGCTTCCGGTTCGGGAGGCAGGGGAGGGATCTTTGAAGCAGCTTCCCTGTCCTCCCGTGCGATGCTGTGTGGAGCGTTGCCATGGTAACGTGCGGCAACGCTCCACACTGATTGCTCGCGGGAGGACAGGGGAGCTGCTTCAAAGATCCCTCCCCTGCCTCCCGAACCGGAAGCAGAGTAGGTGCCTGCCGTTTCGGGCAGGCAGGTGCCTACTCTGCATTAATGGCGAACCTATGGCCGCGTGCCCACAGAAAGGGCCCGGCGTGCCACCTGTGGCACGCGTGCCTTAGGTTCGCCATCACTGGTCTAGATGAATATTCTTGTTCTTGGGTAGAACATTGGCTTAAGGATAGAATACAACGAGTTGTCATAAATGGTAAATTTTCAAGCTGGACAAAAGTAGTAAGTGGTGTCCCTCAGAGTTCTGTTTTGGGACTGATTCTATTTAATATATTTATAAATGATCTTGAAGACAGCATTGAAAGTCATGTTTCAGTGTTTGCAGATGACACAAAACTTTGTAAAATAATACAATGTGAGAAGGATATTGCCTTGCTGCAGAGGGTTTTGGATAGATTGGGGGACTGGGCACTAAAATGGCAGATGAAATTTAACGTGGAAAAATGCAAAGTTATGCACTTCGGGGTTAAGAATGCACAAGAAATTTACACCCTAAATGGTAGTGAACTAGGGATAACCACACACGAGAAGGATTTGGGAATTGTTATAAACAGCAAATTAGGTAGCAATATGCAATGTAAATCTGCCGTTGCTAAGGCCAGTAAGGTTTTGTCATGTATAAATAGGGGCATTCATTCTCGGGACGAGAATATCATTTTGCCTCTCTATAAATCACTGGTAAGACCACATATTGAATATGCTGTGCAATTTTGGGCACCTGTTCTAAAGAAGGATATCATGGCACTAGAAAAAGTGCAGAGGCGGGCTACAAAATTAATAAAAGGAATGGAACATATCAGCTATGAAGAAAGGTTAACAAATTTAAACCTATTTAGTTTAGAAAAACGTCGCCTGAGAGGGGATATGATAACATTATACAAATATATTCGGGGCCAATACAAACCATTGTGTGGAAATCTATTCACAAACCGGACTTTACATAGGACACGAGGCCATGCGTTTAGACTGGAAGAAAGAAGATTTCGTCTAAGGCAAAGGAAAGGTTTTTTTACTGTAAGAACAATCAGGATGTGGAATTCTCTGCCTGAAGAAGTGGTTTTATCAGAGTCCATACAGATGTTCAAACAGCTACTAGATGCATACTTGCAAAGACAGAATATTCAAGGATATAATCTTTCAATGTAGGGTAATAACTGCTTGATTCAAGGATAAATCTGACTGCCATTCTGGGGTCAATAAGGATTTTTTTGTCCTACCTTGTTGCAAAATTGTGCTTCAAACTGGGTTTTTTGTTTTTTTTTTCTCTTTTGGATCAACAGCAAAAAACAGGTGTGAGGAAGGCTGAACTTGATGGACGCAAGTCTCTTTTCAGCTATCTAACTATGTATGTAACTATGTATGCAGAGACGAGCTACAAAATTGATAAAAGGAATGGAGCATTTTAGTTTATGAAGAAAGGTTAAAAAATTTGAATCTCTTCAGTTTGGAAAAACGGCGCCTGAGAGGGGATATGATAACATTATACAAATATATTCGGGGCCAGTACAACCATTATCTGGAAATCTATTAATAAACAGGGCTATACATAGGACATGAGGTCACACATTTAGGCTTGAAGAAAGGAGATTTCATCTAAGGCAAAGAAAAGGTTTTTTTACAGTAAGAGCAATAATGATATGGAATTCTTTGCCTGAAGAGGTGGTTTTGTCAGAGTCTATACAGATGCTTAAACTGCAATTGGATAAATACTTGCAAAAACATAACATACAGGGATATAATTTCTAATTAGTGGGGTAATAACTGCTTGATCCAAGGAGACATCTGACTGCTATTTTGGGGTCAAGAAGGATTTTTTTCCTAGTTTGTTGCAAAATTGGAAGCGCTTCAGACTGGGTTTTTTTGCCTTCTTTTGGATCAACAGCAAAAGCATATGTGAGAAAGGCTGAACTTAATGGACGCAAGTCTCTTTTCAGCTATGTAACTATGTAACTATGTAACTCTGTGATGAATACATTTTTTCAGAAATTGATTGTGATCAATGTCCCCTAAGTTATACCTGTTTATCAATAATTGTAAGTAGTCAATACATAAATCAGATTTACTTCTTGACAATTTGCAGAATTCAGATGAAAAAATAGCACAGGACTGGATCCCTTATTCAACAATGTTATGGCCTAAATTGGTACAGATGGAAGGCTTGATGTGCATGTGTACATACATTTTAGGCCTACGACAAAGCGGGTGTGTAATTCTGATATTATCATTATTAATATTATTATTAGTAATTTTTATAAAGCATCAACAAATCCTGCAGCACTGAACAATAAGTGGACTAACAGACTAATATTTTCAACAAGACACACAGAAACAGTGGAGTGGGTATTGAGGGCCCTGCTCAAACGAGCTCACATTCTATGGGGCAGTTTATGTTAATGAGGTAAGTAATAATGAGACAACCACAAGAAGGAAGTACCTATTTGTGTGAAAAGCGAATCTGGGGTCTGTGAGGCAGGCATATGTAGTGTACACAGTTTCAATCTTGAGAAAAGTCAATTGCTGTACACTTGCAAAGAATGTATGAAACTGGCATTTTCACTGGCTTTTGAATAGAACTATCATCAGTGTGCTAGACCTAATAAATCTGTCACAAAATTCTAGAGATAATGGCCACTAACAAAGCAATGCATGTACTCCAACAAGGTATCAAAAAAGATAAATGTCTTACATTCATGGGGACAGAAACCATATTTCCCATCTGATTCAAAATTGTAAGTAGTGGAACACCAAAGAAAACCATCACTGCGTCCAGCATCTGTGCAGCTGTTATATTCTTTGCCATTGAAAAGAAATGGAAATTTACAGAACTCTCCATCTGCATTCCCATACTTAACTTTCACAACTGGAAGAAAAAAGAAGAAGCACACAAAAACACAGGATTATAAAAATGATAATCTGTATAATCTATATGTGCATATATATATATATATATATAAATATATATATATATATATATATATATATATATATATATATATATATATATATATATATATATATATATATATATACATACATATATATATATATACATATATATATATATATATATATATATATATATATATATATATATATGAACTATGATTATTTATATAAAAAAATAAAAATAAAATGCAGCCATGTTTCCAGGGCATTATTGCAATCCATATAAGCACAACATATGCAGGGTTATTGACTAAAGGCCAAGTGGCCCTGAACCGAATAGGAAAAACAGGGCCATTCAGACTGCAAAATTTGGACATTGTTAATGGAACAGGCGTAGATTTGGTCTGGATTTCCACCAAGCCAAACCCCATCGGATGACTGAAATCCAGGCTGAATGTTGAAAATCAATGTGATAGCAGCACAAGCAGCCAACAGACAGCAGTGTCAGGGTTAATTATGTGATGGCTGGCTAGTACTTTCTAGCTAGCCAGTGCTTCCTAGCCAGCCACCATATTAAAATAGCCAATAGGTAATTGTGAAAAAAACAAAACATGTTTTGCAATATGAAAAGAAGGGGCTGGCTGCACTCACCTAAACATGCTTAAATGGGGTGCTGCTGGGGGCCAATAAGTACAGTAAAAATAGAAATCCAGCGCACTCACTTATCAACTAAACAGCTACTTTGATGCTGACAGATTTGACTAGTTTTATTAAAAACACCTAATCTAGGCAAAAAATAATGGGGGTTTAGTTACTCTATATGATCATACATTGCATAAGCCTGCCCTTATTTAAGCCTTGTACTGCAGAGAACTCGAGATGGAAGGATTTCCCCAAGTGAGCAGCTCATTTAGTAGACAGTTGGCAGTGAGAGTAGGACCTGCCAAAGATGGGGTACATTGACGTTTGTGGCAGGCTTATGCAATGTATGATCATATAGTGTAACTAAACCCCCATTATTTTTTGCCTAGATTAGGTGTTTTTAATAAAACTAGTCAAATCTGTCAGTATCAAAGTAGCTTTTTAGTTGATAAGTGAGTGCGCTGGATTTCTATTTTTATTGCAATATGAAAAGAGCACGCTGATTGGTTGACTAGTAAAGCAACCAATCAGAGAGCTCTGACACCCAAGTTTTGAGAGAAGTGAGCTTTGGTTGCCAGAACACTCTTATTAGCTGTATTCGAATCAGAGCACTAGTTTTCATACTGCAAAGCTTGGGAAATTCTTCTGAAGACTTAGAGGAAGAATTAGAAGAAAAAAAAGACTTTGATGGTAAGTATATATTTTTTTTTTTGTACAAGTTTTAGATCTTTTTGCCCTCCCACCCTTATTATTATTATTATTATTATTATTATTATTATTATTATTTGGGTGAGGGTTGGTAGGTAGTGACTTAAAGGACCACTATAGGCACCAGACCACTTCAGCTTAATGAAGTGGTCTGGGTGCCAGGTCCAGCTAGGTTTAACCCTTTTTTTTATAAACATAGCAGTTTCAGTGAATCAAACCCCCACCCATTCCATTCAACATGTTCCCTTGGTTATTTTACAGTTGTCCGCCAAATTATATATGCTCACAGGTGCTGGATGGCAGGTGGATGCATTTGGAGGTGTAGTACCTTCATTAAAACAATACTGACCGAAATAGGATTTTTATTTATTTACTTTTAATGCCGCCACATAATTAACCCTCGACTAATAAGTGTTTTTAACTATTTTCCCGCTAACTGCTAGCATTGCCAGTGGGCAAATAGTCATTCATAGTATCAATTCCAATGATATTAACTAGACGGCTATTTCCTTGTTCCACCAGTCACCTTCAAAGATGAAACTAGAAGGATGAGAGGTGAATACAAGGATATATGGTCAGATGGTGGTGCCAGTTCCACCAGGGGCTTGTACCCAGATAAGCTTAATAAACTGAAAAAAGAAATAAAGAATCTCCTGTACAGGGGATATTAGTGCTGGCAAAAACGAAAATTAGACAACCGTGGTGAGATAATACCTACAGATACCTAGTAAGTATGGTGTGTGTAACGGAGGGAAAAAGGAAAATCAGAATTCCTATTGCAGTTGCTAGCACCCTTTGTTAAAATAAATTAAATAATTGACATATGTCTTTAATAAATTTTAAACCAGATAGCAAAGGGTCACTATAATGACTCTCCCTTAGTGGCTAATAATATAATAGTGGTAATGCAATTACCTTTAAATTGTATTGACTTAGAGTAGAAGTGATTCTGGCAACTCATGAGAACAGTGCTATCTGAATGTGATGACTATCAAGCAACCAAAAATAGGTGTGGTAATCAGCAAAAAATAGGTCAATCAACTTGTTGAGTTTGGAATGTTCATTACAATTAAGTCACTTGTTTATTAATCCTATTGATTTACAATATAATAAAGGAATTTATTTATTTTTAGAAAAAAAAAATATACAATAAATATTTAGGTGTTGATTTATGGTGGCAAGCTTATCTACCAAGTTGTGTGTGCTATCTATTTGGTACTTTGCACTGATGTTATATATTTGCATTTCAGGCTACCACATATATGCATGTGTGTGTATATGCAGACTGATCCTACTGGCTTTGCACACTGATATAGGTAGACTGTGTGCTCAGGTTCATCGATCATTGACCAAAGGCCTTATATTCTTTGCACTTGGCAGCGCATTCTAATGTGGAGTGGTGCAAGTTCCTATGGCAACACTGATGAATAATTGAGTACCAGCCTAAGGGAGCAGTGAACATGGCCTGCCCTTCGTAGGCCAAAATAAGCAAGAGGGAGTGGAATAATCTTTAGTTTTTTTTTTTTTTTTTAAAGGGTCCAATCACAAGCTTCTCTATGAGAAGTGCATGCAACTGCTCATAGGCATTAGAGCCATGAAATGTAACGGACACCACTGTTATTCTGTTTTGATGCCCCTCCACCACTCTGAATATTAAACATTCCATCAACAGCATCTACTGAAGCATTTTTGGATTGACTGGCCCTTTTTTCCGCATTCAAGCCAATAAGCTGGACTGAGTCTACAGCCAATTAATGCAAGGAACTTCTAGGACTTTAGCCCCTAAAGCACCCCTCCTGAAACGAAATCTAGGATTTCTTCCAAACCTAGAACTCTTACTGCTACACCACTTCAATTCACAGCGTGGTACGAATTGGCGGGTAAAAGGCAGACCTAGACAGACTAGAAAATATATTATTATAAGGTAATTCTATCACATTTTAAGTGTATCTGGTGACAATACACTTGGGTGATTTAGCAGCACCAGTTTGTATACGTTAAGGCGCCACTTCCTCCTCCGTGTTTGGATTGTTTAAGAGGGTTTATAGTGCCATTAAGCAATACTGACTGCCCTTTGCTTATCCCATTCTTGGTGCTTTGAAATATGTAAAGCTGTACATGATGGGATCAGGTAAAATTGATTTTGCACAAAGAATGCTGCAGAAAGTAGAGTTCATTGAGATTAATGTTTTAATTTAACAGATGACTTCATTCCAAGAATGTTGTGGTCTTTGAAGGTTTCCTTTAAGATCACACTTCCACAAAGAGACAGTGGGGAAGACAAGTCATTGTGTCTGTAACAGCTTCTCTATTTCTGCAGGCAGACCTACATAAATATTGGAAATGAAAAGGATGAGTCTGAAGGAAGTAAACAAAATACAGTGGACTAAAAGGAGAGGGTTGGGGTCCCGGAGGACTTTGAAACAGTTTGGTGAAGAATGTTATATATCATTACTTACCCTGGCCTTCCCCTAAAGTCCATAACTCATCATCATCAAAATGAGAATCCCCCCCAACACCTGATCCAGGTGCAAATGCATGTGCCAAGAGACCATCTTTTCCATCGAAGGGATATCCATCTCCATGTTCTGGGGAAAAAATAGTATGCATCAGACAAATCCTAAGCATTACTGTTATGAGCTATAAAGAAAGTAAAGATATTGGAATACCCCAACGTCCAAAATTTATCATGATATCTGCTTCTCCCTCATTAAGTCGTGTGAACTTCAAAGGTGTGACATCACTCCAGACTTGAAGGGCTCGAGCAAATGCATCATCTACAGTTTCAGAATCCAGATCTGTTGTGTACCCTATAATCCTAGGAGGAAACAACATTCTTAAATTAAAAACAAAAAATAGCTGTAAGCAGCACTATAAATCAAGCGTGGATAAAGCACATAAGCACATTTGTTGGTAGTAAAATGAATAGAAAACATATGTATTTTAGAGACCTATTTAAAGATTTTCATAATTGGTGACGTAATCTAATTTAGCCAACAAACTACATAATGTATTTTAGAGACCTATTTAAAGATTTTCATAATTGGTGACATAATCTAATATGGCCAACAATCTACAGAATGTAGTATGTTGAAGATGGCAGAGCACAACATAGACATTGATGACAGCAGTCATTCTAAAGAGTTATTGTCCAGCAGTTTTGATTTGGTGATTAACTGTTTAATAAATGTAAACATTTCTGACAATTTCAAACCAGTTGATTGATTACCCAGTTAACTGTCCAAGTATAAGAGCATGAAGGCAGCAAATGACAAAGATTTGAAAAATGTTCGTGTTTCTTTAAAAGACTGAAAAATTTGAATCTTTTGGAACAAGGCTCACCTTATCAAAATGTTCTAGACCTTCCCCCACAACTTAACCAAACTAAACTTTTAGAATCCTCTGGTCAGAAATATGTATCAGCAAGCAATGCTTTGTGTGAGCCATATTGGACTTGTGTATTCTGTTTCAGCCAAATTGTGATTTAGCTAAACTTTGGTTAATTGATGTTTGGCCGAATTGTATACTTAGATTGATTCTTTCTTTTAGTATATAAGAGCCCACAAGCTCATTTGAAATTATGTGCACTTGAGAAAGACCTAATGCAAAGGTTGAAGAGTGTTGTGCTATTTTTCCATTACCTTTTATTTGTTCACAAATGAACTTTTGTTTTTAACAAATTGCTTAATAAAAACTTTTTATTGATTATCTGCCCTGGACTTTGGATCTTGCTGCAACCTATCAGTACCGAGTTCCTGTGGGTATATTTACTGTCCTTTCGTTTTATTTCTCACAGATGAGATGAAAAGCACCATAAGTCCGGAGCCAACTTTTAATAGGCTCTGAAAATTGTGAGTTTGAAGAAATATTTAATTTTCAATACTATTTTATATATACAGTTTACACTATATGTGTTTTAATTTATTTAAATATAGTTTTTTTTAAGAACTACCTATATTGTGGTTACCTGAAAAATAAGTGTAAGGTAGATCCAACATTTTTTCTTAATTGAGTGAAAGTGGCAGTGGCTATGTGTACACCTTCCGTGTATACGAAGGAAGGGATAGCCAACTTGATACCCTAGGTTGCCCAGGTATAGTAGGGACCAGTTGGAAAATTATCTGGGACTTAATAATGCCATTACTCAACAAAGGTTATCACTTGTATATTGATAATTTTTATAATAGCATCCCACTTCTAAAAATGCTGTACTGCTTCAAGACTGTGGCCTGTGGCACTATTCGGAAGATTCACACAGGTTTCCCAAAGGCTCTAGCGGGGAAAGAAAATAAAAAGGGGGGAAACAGCAGCTCTCTGCCAAAATAAACTGCTGGCACTCAAGTACCGAGATAGAAAGGAGGTTTTCATCCTAACAACCATCCATGGTGAAAGCACTCGCAGGGTCGCAGTACGTGGCAGAGAGGAATTTAAACAGGTGCCAGTCTGCATACAGCATTACAATCGGCATATGGGGGGAGTTGACCTGTCCGATCAACTGATGCAGCCATATTTGATCATGTGAAAGACCAGGGCATGGTATAAAAAAAGTGGGCATATATATAATGTATGACATAAGAAGGAGCCGCCCTGCGATGCTTGTCAGCCTGCACCTTCTGGCGAGCAGCGGAATCCAACAAAGAACTCTGAACCTGCTCCCAAGTATTACGCTGTAACGGATCGCCTGGCACCCCGACTTGGTACCTCCGTCAATGGATGCTCCTAGTGCTTCCTGAGGACTCCAAGCACTCTGGCAGACACCATAATCACCGAATCCGAGAACCTTTAAATTCTCCCAAGCGTATGAATGCTGTAGACCATTGAATAGGAACCATACGAATAGGCTTGTACCCCTAGCAGTCAACTGGAACAGCATACAATAAATCCTTCCCCCAATAATGAGACGACACATCACTTTGAGGTTAAAACAGGAACTCTGGACTGGCTCATCCAGCCTGGCTTTTATTACACTAATCCACATACAGGCCACACCCAGGGGGAGGCATAAAATAACCAATCACATACATGGTTCAGCCCACACATCCCCTCCCCTCAGATAACATTAAACTCAATTATCCGGTACCCTTTTTCAGCCAAGTTCTGGATGTACCCCAAAACCCGGGGGTACACCTTTAAATCCAGCATCGCTGGATAGCCCTTATTCAGGGGGACAACATATCCAAAATTCAAGTAATTCGGATGAATGGTTCGTGAGATATGGGGTTCCAAAGATTTGACCGACCGCATGGGTAAAGTATCCGAAAACAGTTCCATGCATTTTGGCCCTGCGGTCGGTCACAAACAAGGGAATGAAAACAGGCGAATTGCCTGTGTTATAGAGCCTGGAGAGGGTTTGAATGAATTCCCTTGTTTATGGGGCTCTTTCTACCGAACGGCGGGTCATTCGGTAGTTTCCATACGAATTTCTGGAAGTATGGAGGTCTCAGCGGTGTTTGCCTAGTCAAGTGTCCGATTTTAGTTCCAGACACTCGACGGCAAAACACCGCTG